>NC_134987.1:4242424-4545454 GCF_050947335.1 Megachile rotundata | reverse complement strand
GTTTCTAAGTTTCTTGTGCTTTTCTGGAGCTGTTAAGTTACTTAATATTCTTTGCTGTAATGATATATAATCATCTTGAACTTCAATGTTTTCATCTATTTCACTTTTAATAATACTGTTTAACTCTTCTCTACTTGGCTGATTGACTGCAAGTACTAATTTATCTAAAAATGTTTCTTTTATTTCTCTCTCAGAACTTTGAAAAAATTTCCTTTCTTTTATTACTCTCTCCATAGCAGACGGAAATTGTAGTCGCCTTAAAAATTCTTCTCTTGTTGTTTTATCTTGTGAAAACTGATAAAAATCATGTTCTCTCATCTTATTATTTGTAAACAGAAAGTCTTTCAAAATTTCACACTTCTCCACACTCACGTTATCGAATTTAAAAGGAAAAAAGTTTCTGGATCGTCCAGGTTTTAATTTCTTTTCTTCTGTAAGATCCAATCCTGAATTGGTATAGATAACAAGATTTTCCAAATTGTGTAATGAACTATCTAATTTTAAAGTTAAATATTTAATAAAATCCTCAAAGTAATCATTAATAAAGAAACTTCGTCTTTCCTTTTCTTTAGTAAATAATGTAGCATAAGTGATATTGTTATTTACATAATATTTCTCGACATTTTCAATATGTACATGAATAGATTTATTTTTATAGCAGAGGACAATATCATTAAATTTATTAATTTCAGTATCTCCAAAAGATAATGACAAGGAGGGATACTTATGTCTATATATACACTTTCTAAGTGAACAAAGAATAGACAAGTCTATTCGGTACATAAGACTAATTAAAGAATGAGGAACAATTCTGTATTGATTAGTTTCATCGAATTCATCAGATGAATTCTGTAAATCTTTGTGCAACCTCTTCTGCACTATATCATTTGTGCTAATAACTGAATGTTTCCGTTTAACAGCGGTACGTCTAGGTTCAGAATTGTCCATAGTTGATCTTCTTAAATGACAATTTTGCTTGAATGTGGTGATTCTGGGATCTCATAACAATTGTGAAGATGGTTTGCTTAACATAAAATATATATATATCTTTTAGTACGTTATTTATGATGATTCCATATGTGAATTCAGAATATTAAATTCATGTTAACATAATTGCAATAATAACTATAAATGAGTAAAACGAATTCGATTTGAAATTCTTAATCTTGATAATAAAATTATAATTTATAAAATTTTTATTAAAATCAGGTTATGTAAAAGGAAACATTGAAAAATAAAACACAAAACATGCTATAAACAATGCTACTTACCATACTACATATATATATTATAGTTCGTCGGGCTGCATAAATCGTCATCTATACTACATGTACAGTATATACTATATACTATTCTCTCATGGAACAGAGTATAAGCTTGTAAATAAGTATTTTAGCTTTCAATAATGAATAACATGGAAGATTTAATGTCCGATATTTATAATACTCTAGTAAAAATACGATATCCTAAGATTACTACAGCTGTACCTAAGAACGTAGATTCAATGATTCTTAATGGAGAAAATAGAATTTCATTATTATCTTGGCTTCTGATCGAAAAATCTCCGGCTACTGCTACTAAATTACAAAAATTAAAAGGCGTCACTTTAGAAGGTTTTAATTGCGTTACAAATAAATAGACGCATTAATTATCATAATAATAATTAAATATTTTATTTATTTTTTAGCTGAATTATTAAAATGTTATTCTGAAATTGGAATATGCACAGACAAAAATTTATTACTGGTATGTTGTTGGTTACACTGAAATGTTTTAAAACTGTTTCAATAAAAAAACAATAAAACTTGCTTTGTAGGGAAACTGTAAGTTTGAGGAACAACTTCCAACCTTAAGATTGTTATTGGATTTTATGAAATGTGTATTTATTGAATCTTCTGACATTGAATATAAAGAAGAGGAATCCATTGATGATTTATTAAATGTATGCCTTCAAGAAGTTCAGATATACATATACACATATGATAGATTTTAATGTATATAAAGCAATAAATATTAGTTAATATATAAGTATAATATTTTAAATTAGGTTTATATCAATGAAGATCTAAGTACATTGACATCTAATGTTGAACCAAAGTTAAATTATACTGAATCTTTACAATATTTTGATAACTTACAAAAGGAGTTAATTGAATATCAAGAATTATCATCTACCTGTGAATCAAAAAAAGAAGAACAAACAAGAGAATGCATCAGAGAGGTAAAATAGTTCATTGAAAAACGTTGTTGGTAATATGTAAAAACATAAATTTTAATGCTACAGAACGAAGAAAACCAAGGTAGTGAGGAAGATCAAAATTTGCTATTTAACACAGAAAAAAAAAAATTTATAGAAGCTTTTTCCTCAATTGGGTCATGGCCAATGTTTAACACAAAAAGTACAAAAACTAATTTGTATTCCATGGATGCTGATATACAAAAGATATATTCAAATTTTTCCTCTCTAACACAGGTATTTTTATAATTTTCTGTTGTAATGTAATTAACATCACATTCACTTGCTAATTTTGTTTGTACCAAATGGATTTCCAGTTTTTGCAGGCAAAAGAGGAAATATCTAATGCAAGCATACCAAAGGAAATAAGCAAAATAAATACATCGTTAAATGAAATTGTTGGAGATGCAGTCACAGCTACCGAAGAAACCTTGAATGTTATAAACAGCTATTAACTACTAATATTATTTTAATTTACTTAGTTTTTGTAAGTCCTACTCTATACTTTTTTACTTTTATAAAAATAAATGTATTTCAGGGTATAAATAAAATACTAATATTTAAAAACTGATATAATTGTATTAGAAATACATGACAATGTATTTACAATGCAAGTAGTAAAACATTAGCAACTTTTACTACTTTGAATAGCATGCCTGGAATAGTGGGGTAAAGATTACACTTTACACCAATAGGAAGCAGAGGGTGCTGCCCCTTAGAAAATATTAGGTTTCATTTGAGTGTAAAATACATTATCCGTGAATCTATACTCTGTACCAAATAGTAAGGCACCCCTAGATTTTCCGTGTTTCTCAAATTCAGTAATTTTGTAAACATTTTGTGTATATATCCATAAATAATACTCTCTGTTTTTGTAACGTAGGAAAAATTTGTTGTTATCTACGTTGTTTTCCAGAAATTAGAATACACTGAAGAAAAATAATAATTTTATTCAAAAATTGGAGTTTTATTGAAATTTCAACGTATACATTTTCCTTCTCTTTCTATAACTTCTAATAGTCTTTTTAGTAGTCTTTTGTATAGCTTTGTTATCAGTTTTTTAGAAATTTAATTTCAACCTTCCTTTATAGCGATTTTCAATTCTTGTGGCGAATTAAATTATTTGGCACCATGATATACATGACGGATTAATTTCGCCTCATATATTCTCAATACATAATATATAAATTAGGTGACCTTGCTGGCTACCATAAAATAACAATATTGTTTGTATCAAAATATATTTTGACAATTTAAGCTGTATGAACTGCTGCATTGCCATATTGAAATATGTATTCTTCATTATTTATGTGTTCTGCATGTGTCATGATAGCTTCATTCATTAGATAATCTCTACTTTTCATTTTTCCATATACAAATTGTATGGATGTTTTTCCTTTGTAGTTAATTGCACTACAAACCATAAGTCTATCCATCTGTTCTTGTATGAATTACAATTCAATTGTTAATATTTTCAATTTCTTTGTTAAATGGTGATTTTCTCTGCAATTTTCGTCTTTAAATATTTTTAGATTTCTGCAAAAGACAGCTCGCAAAAATCTATAAGAATTTCACAGTGGCAGTTATGAAATTAAAAAAAAAGTAAAAATTTGTGACACAGTGTAAATGTAAGTTAACTGATATATTTTCTTTTTTATGTTAGGTTTAAAATTGAAAATAATTTGTTGAAATCTTTGTAAAAAATCTTCATGATGATCCGATTTCAATTATTCAAGCATCTTCTTTTCGCTGTCCATTCCAAATTCCATTCCCTTTTGTTCTTCCTTGTAGAACTCTATTTTTAATTGCAACAAATAAGATAGAAATATTTTTTTTTTTCTTTATCAGTAGACTCAGATATTACATTTTTAGTACTCACCTGTTTTAAATTTTGAATCTTTTTTATTATTTTTTGGCTCTTTTCTAAATACAAATTATGTTTGTCAACATCATAAAGTTTATCAAAAATTGTTTGTGCTGTATTATAGTATTTTAGTATTATAGTATTTTCTTTTAATTTATTTTGTTGTTCTAAATCACCCAGCCTATCATTTATTTGTGCAATAAAATCTAGAATCTTTTTGATAAATTTTAGATTAGTTTCTCTAATAACCGGGTGAAATTTACTATAATTTTCTTCCTGTATTTTCAAAATTCTTATCTCCCCTGCTAATGATTCATAGTAGTACCGTAAGGCGTCTTTGTATTTATGCTTTGTGTACTTTTCATTAGCAATCAGATAATTTAGTTTTGCCATCCTTCTCATAGTTCCTAAAGTACTTTTAATCTCCATTCCAGATTTTAATTTCTGTATGTTATAAACCTCCTTATAAATCTCGTATGCTACTTTACGATTAAGCTCCTTCTTTCCTCCTTCTTTTTGATACTCCTTTTGAAAACCCATAGACATCCTTATTTCTAGAATATCAAGATATTTTTTATGTTCATTAGATAAAGCTAAAAGATCAACATATCTTTGTGACTTAATTGCATCAATAGAAATCTTTTTATCATATCTTGGAATATCCTTTGTTAAATACAGTGCAAATTTTACAATTTCCTTCCATAAATTTTCGTATTTTTCATAAGATTCTTCAAATTCTTGCAGCAAACTCTTTGTATAAGCTTCACGAGACAAAACTAATAAAAATTGCTCGGTATCGATTTCAGAAGGAACTTCTTTTAAGAAGACCATTGCTTTATTATAATATTCTGTTGCTTCTTCACGTTTATCCTGACGTTTTGCTTCTGACCCTAGAAAATTCATTACTTTCGCTGAATTTAATTTATGCCATACAACAATTGGGTCAACATCCGTTATTAGTTTTTCTTCTTTCAATTTATCATATGTCGATTGTACTAAATCTGCTATTTCTTTTGCTTTCTTATATTCACACTGGTAACACCAGTAAAGAATTGCATTGTTTACTGATCTTAAGATTTCTTTTGTTAATTTGACCACATCGTCAGATAGTTTATTTTTTGAGTCAATTCTTTTTTTTAATACACCTAAAATTTCTTTTACAGGCTTAGATTCTTTACATAGGATATCCATGCTATTAACATTAATATCTTTCTTCTCAAGCATTTTATTACAAACTTCTTCATATAGGTTGTGTTCTGTATTCTCAATAGATAATAATTCGATGAGGTGAATTATATATGAATCCTTTTCTAATAAAATTTCTATCAACTTTCTCAAATCATTTCTTTCGATCACTTTATCACTTTGCACTTTTATTATCAGGCTAGCAATGTAAGGTGCCGTATATTCTATTTGTATTAATTTTTTAATGATTCTAAATACATAATTTTCATCTTTAAATTCAAACTTCTTCTGCTGACTGCCTTGACTACCAACTATTTTTATATCTTGAATTACCAAACAATATAAAAACGTTTTATCATTAAATGCCTCTTTCAAATTATTAAATTTAATTTGATATTTATTGTATGAATTATAAAATGTCTTAAGAATATTAATAACAGTTTCACTAATATTTATCTGTATATTTTTATCAGCAATTAATATATTTACTATCTCATTATATGCGGGCAGATAATTAAATTTATTTTTACTTTTGTACAGGTCAATAACATTTACTGTTGAAAATTGTTCATTTTCTTCTATTTTACTTAAACAAATTATGATATCTTTAACCTTCTCTGCTTGATGTTGAGTTTTTTGGTCAAGGTTTTTATCATTCTTTACATAATACTCAATCACTTTATCAAAATAATTCCCTGTTATTCCATACCCACCTAACTTCTTTCTCAATTCCTCTTGCTTTTCTTTTTTATAGTCCTCATCAAAATTTTGCACTATTTGCTTCAATTGCACGAAATCATCAAATATTTCCCTTTTTTGTATATCACTCAATTCTCTATATTGTTCTGAAATTGTAGTTTCTTCATCTTCATTAACAAACTGATTTATTTCTTCTTCTTTCCAACTATCAATAATAGTCATGAATTTGAAATACTGGTCTACTAATACTTGAATATCATTTTGTTTTGGAAATAATGATTTTTCAAAGTTATATTCAAAACTTTCCCCCTCCTCTGGAGGAACATCATGGGAAAGTTCTGTAAAAAATTTGTTGTCTAAAATCCTTGATTTCTCATCGAGATCCTTCTTTATGCCCTCACTATCTATGCAACATGATGAGCATTGCAACACATCATGTACTCGTTGAGAATAATAGTATTTAAATATGTCAGACCTTAAATTTGATATAGATTTTTTTAATTCCAACTTTCTGACCTTTAAATTCTTATATTCATGAAAATTGTGAAAAAGCTCATTTCTTAAATCTTTTAATTTTTGTAAATTTTCTGGTACTCCTTCTTGGGATAAAAAAGGAATAATATTTACAATAAGGTCAAACATTGCCTCTTCTAATTCTTCTTGCTTTACATTGGTTGAATAAGCGACTTTTACTAGTCTTTCAAATAAATTGTAAATGTTCTTAGTTAGTTTGCTCTTAGATTTATGAATTTCTGAATCCAATAATATTTCAGTTAGATCTTTTATATCTGATTTACTTTGTTTTTTATTAAGACTCTCAGATACTTCCTCTGCATAATTTTTTAAACTTATAAAAACTTTTGCTACTGAACTATGCATTTTGGTAAGCTTTTGTAGATTTTTAGGCTCAATTATCATGTTTGTATCTTTTGGATGAACAAGACGAGTTCTTAAAGATCTAATAAGTTCATAATTTTTTTGTCCAAAACATTTTATCAATTCATCTTTTTGTGCTTTTTCTATTTCGTTGTTTATTTCTACATCTTGTAATGCAAATGCTTCTAAAAAGAGCAAAAAAACATTTGCATTTTTATGAGTAAATTTTTTTATATCTTCTTCACTCTTTGTTAATTCTTCAAGAGCTTGTAAGGAAACTTGTATCTTTTTTATAATCTTTCCTTTTACATCTGTTTCTACCTGTAAGATACTTTCATTTATAGTGTTAGAAGAAATTACTGTCTCTAAATTATTAAGAGCATTGCACAATACTTTCTCTTCTATTGCTTCCATAATATCTTGCTTTTTGCTCTCTTTAGCAATATTAAGTGGAGTTCTATTCTCGTTATTCTCAATATCAATATCGACGTACATTTCATTTATAACATGCTGAACAACTTCCAAATTACAACTCTCAACTGCATAATGTAAAACAGTATTACCTTCTGTATCAGAAAAATTAATATCTGCTCCTTCCTTTACAAGTTTTTTTACCTCTTCCAATTTACCTTCACCTGCTGCAATAAGTAATTTTCCATTTCTAAGCCTTTTTTGAAAACACATTGTTACATTACTATCACTTTTTTTATACTCGAATTTTCAATGAACTCTATGATTATTCTAATCAACTATTATAAAAATCAATTTAATTCTTTGATTCTGCTTCAAGAAAGGCGTATAAGAAGGGTAGCACCTTCACTATCTTTGATTGATTGATTGATTGATTGATTCTTGTTGCGGGCGTCGACTACTGTGGTCATTAGCCCGTTCACTATCTTTATAATTAATATTGCTGTGTATGTTTATCGAAAAGTAAAGAATAATATTTTACTGACAATTAACGAATACTATTATTATTATAGAAAATATAAATTTGACTCCTCATTGATTTACAAAAACGCAGGCTATTATTTCGAAATCAACTGTTTTTAATAATGACTGAGGGGGTGTGGTGAGCAAGCTAGGAATTACCCTACATCACTATGAATTTATATCTTGGGTTGACATACAGCGACCAGTGTCGCCAATTGACCTTTATAGACGTGCTATCTAGTGATAGTTAGATTAAGTATATCATTAGTCACTAGTTTGTAAGTTTTATATATGATAGTTGGTAAGATTGTTTTTAAAAGAAACGTGCAATTTTTCAAAAGTATCCTGTTTCACCTAATATCATATTATAACGTAGAAACATGTCCGCGAGTTATGCTGAGACATTGTATGCATGCTCGAAAACAAGACAGAAAAATATTATGTGTACTCTTACAATGATAACACAGTAAAACCCTTATTAACAAACCTACGAAGTTTCATCAAAATCGGAGGGGGACACTTACGTGCCTTTCCTTGTTAGTAATTAAATGTTTACTATTTAATTGTAAAAGATAAAAATCCTGAAATCACCGTCTTTTTCCTATCTTTTTTTTTGTAAAATCTATACCTGCATCAGTATAAATAAACAAATATTTTATACCATTTTTTAATGTCCCAATAAAAAAAGATAAGTGCTTATTAGTAGAAAATGTATCTCTTTTCCCCTATCATATGGAAAGGAATAATTGACTATAACCAATAATACGGTTTGTGGTATAAGCTTCTACATTAGTAATATTACCTGTATAACAAATAGGTCAAAATTTGCTACTTAAGACAAAAAAAAATTTATAGAAGCTTTTTAACAGAATGGTGATGTTTAACAGAAAAAGCAAAAAAGCAAGTTTGTATTCCATTGTTACTGAATACAAAAGATATAATATATTCAATTTTTCCTCTCTGACACAGGTATTTTTTAGAATTTTCTGTTGTGATGTAATTAACATTACATTCACTTACTAATTTTGTTTGTACCAAATGGATTTCCAGTTTTTGCAGACAAAGGAGGAAATATCTAATGCAATCATACCAAAGGAAATAAGCAAAATAAATACATTGTTAAATGAAATTGTTGGAGATGCAGTCACAGCTACAGAAGAAACCTTGAATGTTATAAACAGTTATTAACTACTAATATTATTTTAATTAACTTAGTTTTTGTACACCGTACTCTGTATTTTTCTACTTTTATAAAAATGAATGTATTTCAGGGTATAAATAAAATACTAATTTACTTAAAAACTGATATAATTGTGTTAGAAATACATGACAATGCATTTACGATCTGGGTCGTTCTTTCTTTTCTTTGTACAATGCAAGTAGTGAAACATTAGCAACTTTTACTACTTTGAATCGTACTCCTGGAATATCACCCACAGCATGACCCTTACGACCAAATCCTGCTACTAGAACTTCATCGTTTTCTTCTATGTTGTTTAAACAACCATCTCGGGGCACAAAAGCTGTGATCTTTTTTCCATTTTTGATAAGCTGAACTCTTACACACTTGCGAATAGCAGAGTTTGGCTGCTTGGCTTCAACTCCTCTAAAGAATAAAGTTAAAAAATTAACATATTCACATAACACATGATGAAAAAAACATTTATAAGATTACTACATACACTTTTTCTAAAACAATACCCTTGGCATGGGAAGCACCACCAAATGGATTGGCCTTCCATCTTGTTCCCAAGTGAGCCTTTTTATAGTCTTTATCGTTCCATCGTTGATCACGTCTATGATTTACATGCTTACGTGCAGTACGAAGCCCACGTGGTTTACCTACACGACAAAAACGTTATGCATCGGATTTAACTGTCATCTTACAATTAAATATAACATATTATTTATATATTATATCATTAACAGAATAAAAAATACTGTTAAGCATAAGTAGAAATGAAACAATAAAACTGATTTTATTAAACTTCGTATAGTTCGTATAACAAACTATGCATACATAACCTCGTTATCTTAAGTTAGACATAAAGCAAGGTATATTATCTTTTGCGAATGGATATACAAGAAAATTATAATTACATGTGTTATAGAACCGATTAACATATTACAAATTTCATTAATTGTCTTCCACACTTACAAAAACAATATAAATTTCAACATTTGTAACGTACCCATTTTGCTTGATGTGCTACACGGCCGGAAAAGAACTAACCCTCCTTTACGGAAATCAGAATTTACATAAATTTTACCGCTATATTTGAAAAAAGAATATTTTTATCATCTGAAATTAATTACAGTAATTAAAATTTATTAAAGTAAGTAATCAATTTTTCAAAAGAAAATTACATAAAAGATTATAACAAAATATAAGATTTGTTAAATAAGAATATAAATATATATTTTCTTTTAGATTCGAGTACAAGTCTGACTCCCCTGTGGAAAGTAACAGTTAAAGGAAACAGACCATTACCGTTCGCAATAACATTTAATTTATAAAAGGCATTTTCGAAATTGATAAATAATACAGATTTCGTAAGTAATGCTTACTTTTAATTGTAATCTGTTATGTTGCATATTTTACGTTTCAGAACGGCAATTTTAAGAACTACATAATAATGTAAATTAACATTTATTTATAATTAAATTTTACATTCAAGTTTACATTTATAAGGGAAGAATTGCGATGATTTAAAATGTAAACAAGACAATAAATTATAGTTTATTAAAAGAATTAATTTAGAAATGTAAATGCATTTTGTAATTTCTATTTTCATACGCATTTCAAGATTGAAATTTCCACGCTTGCTAGCTGAAAATATGGTGGCAGCTTTTACTTCTTTTCAATCGTTTCGTCGAAAAGTAGACTTTCACGCATAATATAGTAAGTTTGTAAAACATTTTCTTTCATAAACAAAGAACTCGCACTTTATTGCGATACGCGCAATGCATTTAGTTTTTATAATTGGTTTAGTGCACTAGTTTTTGACCACTTTTGATAAATGTACAGTTAATTGCAGTTAATTAAAATTAATGAATCGTGTGATTATAAAACATAAATTTGAATAAAAAAACTATTCTATTATACTGCGAAAGAACTATAGTGTGTCGTTAATCATCTTGTTTCGCGGCAGTCGATAACGTAAAGATCTAGCTGAAGAATAGAACCCTGCTTTACTAACCGTCGTGTATACAACTAATTAACGGTACACTATACTTATTTTGGAGGTGTAGTGAATAATTTCCTTATTCTCAATTTATTATTTACAATATTGCAGCTTATTACATTACACTTAGGAAAAAATACAAACACACACTACACTAAATGTAAAAATTTAGACAATGAATATGAAAGTACGCCTGCATCACTGTTTTATGCGTTCAAGTTCGTAGTGCGTTTCACGATAGATTCAGTTCTCTTTTGATTAAAGTTTTCTCTGCATTTTTGTTTCGTTTTCCTCTAAAATTTAAAATGGGATCCAAATATAGATTATGGATAATATGGGTTCATCTATTTTTAAATATATTTATTAACATAGCTTTACATTAAAATTTAATATTTACAATTTACTATAAAATTAATATATTTTTTCTAAAATTACACACAAACGTTAATTAATGCATTAATTAAAATGAATATAAAAATATGTAGTGTACCATAAATTATTAGAGTGTAAAGTATGTAGTTTTTGTAATGAAAGTGTTTGCAAATATATGATTATGTACAAAGTAAATAAATTGTAGTGTAGTATTATAATTGTTCTGTTAACCTTTAAAAAAAAATGGAATTTTAATAACATTTTAGATATGAAAGTATGAAAATTGTAATTTAAATATACCTTGGTTTTTTTATTGAGTCCTCAGTCTCATTCTCTTTATAATCTACGAATAAGGTACGATTTAACTGGAAAAAATAAACACATGAAAATGAAATTGAACATATAACAGCAAATAGAAATAATTATAAACTTACATTTTTATCTCTATTTTGACAACATTCTGGATTACAATTGCAGTTACTGCAAATAACTTTGTTTTTACGACATGAACAAAGGCGCGTAGCACATTTCGTTTTACAAGAACATTTTATATCTCCATCTGATGATCGTTTTAATGTCGTATGATCCAATGAGGAATTTTTTGTTGTGCTCTAAAAATAAATGAATAAGAAAAATATTAAAAATATTTTTAAATATTTCTCATACATAACTTAACATTTTGTTAATTCAATTTAAAAATTAACAATTTTGTTTATTTTAGCCAATTACCAAAAGCTTTTGTATACGATTATAGAGTGGCGTCTGTGTCCAATCTGGATCATTTTCGGTATCATCATTTTCTACAATGCTATCATCTGTTGCAGGGTATATAAATTCTTGATCGATTTCTACAGTTTTCTTCGCTTTTTTTGTACCTTTTGGTTTCGACACTTCGCTTGTGTTTTGAATTTCATTTAACACCTGCAAGATTTACAATGTTGTAGTTTATAATTTATATGATCATGTAGACTGTTATTAAAATTTAAAAAGTGTATTAACCTTTTGTTCCAACTGTTGACATTTTTCTTTATAGTACTTTAATTCTTCTTGCAAATTGATATTTTCTTCATTATCATTCTGTGTAATATAATTTGTGTTGCTTATTATTGATTGTCCGTTTTGTTCTTTCGCCTGATACTCGTCCAATTGCGTTTGTAATAATGTACACTTTTCCTAAAATTATGTTTTTAATTAGACATGTAACGAAAGTTGTATATCAAAAAATTATTATTACATTTAACTGCCATTAAACTAATAAATTTATTAAATTTATTAGATTTATTACATATGCAAAATGCACAAACCAAAAATTCGGACTCTTTTACACACTGTTTCCTTCTATCTTCTGCAATGTGTTTAAACAATAATTTCAAAGCAGCTTTCGCATCTTCCATTGTTTGTATTTTTTGCCACCTTTGATGTGATCTATTTTCTAAACAAAAACAAAAAATATATAAACAAATATCTAAACACGCAAGTACTTAGTACATTCAATTTAAGAAAATATTTACCTTGATCTGATTCAATTATTTTTTGCTGTAAATCGGAAATTTGTGTATTACGTAAATCTAAAAATTGTGTAAGTTCAACAATTTTTTGTTCATTTGTATTACTATTGTTTTGAAATTTATCCAGCATACATGCTAATGATGCTCTATCTTGCATTAATTTTTCAAGAGAATGTTCTGCGTCAACTGTGCTCACTAATATTTCTATTTCTTGTATTAGCCAATTTTTAATTTTATCGACATTGTTTGTTTTATCTCTTCTCATTGCAGCTCTTTTTTGCAAATCAAGAGCTTCCTAAGAAAAAAATAAAATTGTAATTATTTTCATTACAAAATGTTAATCGTATTATTTTTATAAGAATATAATTTTATAACGTGACGTTCTTTTCAAGGAAAAGGCTTAAGATAGCCACGTTACTCGGCGTATGAACTTCGATGCAAGGCGGTACAGAGCGATTTATCATGTAATACAAAAGTCATTAAACACGACCTCCCCATGATCCGCGTTAGGCTACAAAAAGAGCACTATTTTTAACGAAAGACAAAATCAGTTAGGAATTGACCATGGCCTAGTTAACAACTCTGTGAGGTGTCCTGCAAGCACAGTCAACAAGACTGAGTAGCATTCACTCACAGGTAACTTGGTAATAGGAATCGTACATTGTAAAAGTTATTTGACTCGACGCTTCAGCCACGAAAAGTACGTCATTTTCTCGACACGATTATCGTTAAGCGAACGATTGAAGTTGTAATTTTAATATATTACCTTTAAACGTTTGTTAACTGCAAAAGCTTCTTCCATTTTTCTTTTGAATACTGTCTCCTGCTTATTATGCCACATTTTTAAACGTGTTACTTCGTTTACTTGCTTTCTATTTTGATCTTTCAATTTATTCAATTCCTTTTCTTTAATTGTTTTCCATTTTGTAAATTTATCGGATTCAATACGCATCTGTCTAATTAATTTCACTCTTGTCTGCTTTAATAACTGTGTTTCGTTCAGTAGATTTTTTATCTGTTGATCTTGTTTTTCCTTCATTTTAACTATTTTATCTTGCTCCATTACTTTCCGCCTTAATTCTGTTATTTTTTTTTCTAATTCTTGTACCTTTTTACGCCGACTTTCTGCCAATCTAGAAATATATAAAAATAACGGATAAGACAATTTAACTTAAAAAAATATACTAAATATTAATATGACCGATAAAAAGTAGTTGCTATATGTATTTAAATTTCTTACTTTGAGCTCGCATTATTTGCATGAACATTTTGCAATGTTTGTAAAAGTTCTTCCTTTTCCGTTTGAAGTGCTTTTATTTCCTGTTCCATATCTTGCTTTTCTTTGGAATAATCAATTACATGAGACGAGTTTTTTAAAAGCTGACATATAAGACTTTCTTTAATAGCTAGTTCTTTATTTATATTTTGCACTTCGTTATTTCTTTTAACTTGAAGCAGAGTATGTTCTTCCTGTTTCTCATCGAAATCGTCTAAGCTATCTGAAATTTCTGAACTTGCCTCATCTATGGACGTCTGTTCCGAAACTTCTTCATTATTTGCCGTAAATGATTTTATATTAACAGTTGATGATACACCATGATTCATAAGTTCCTCTGTTGTTTTCTTCTGATCATTTTGAATATCTGTTTATTAAAAATAAAAAGAATATTTCTCTAACAGTATTGATAATTTTATTAATGAAACAAATAAGAATGATTCTACTTACCAAGAATTTTTAAATATATTGCTTCTAGTTTTATATAATATTCACTATGTGTATTAGGATTTTTATTGAAATCATCCATAAGTTCTTTACATTCTTCCAATATCTTGCTCATAACAGACTGAATTTTTTCTCTAGCTTGTTCGGCTAATTCTGCTCGTTCATGCATAATTATTGCTTCAATTAAATTTGCATTTAATTTTTCTGTCAAATCCTTTATCTTTTGTTGCAAAGACTGATTTTTTACTTCAAGTTCTTGATGTTCAATTGGACAGGAAACATTAATTTCTTGTCCTACTAAAGCCAGCTTCAGTTCCTGCACTAATTTATTCAATCGATTTATTTCTGCTACTTTTGGATCTTGATTTACTACAGGTTTATTTTTTATTTTACGTGCTCTATCTGCATATCTTAATGTACTTAAAGTTTCATCTAAATTATAATCTGTAAATATTTCAAATATAACATGAATTATTTCAACAATTATTACTAAAAATTTTATATTATGAACATTGTACATGTAACAACCTGCTGGACTAACACACGCTATCATCAATGTCATAGAGTTACCGCCAAGAGAATCTTGTAACAACCTAGTGAGTTTGCTGTCTCGATAACCAACATAAGACATGGAACCACCCTCTCCTAACTGAGATATCACATTTCCTAATGCTAATAAACCTTTATTTATATTAACACCTTCTTTAAATCTTTCTCCTGTTGCCTGAGTTTTTTTGCTACGTTCAGAACCAGCTAAATCTACCAGATGAAACTTAGCTGTTGTTGCCATATTACTAATAATAAAAAAATAAGTTGTAAATAATCAATACTTGTAATATTATTTTACAATCCTCAATAAACTTACGGATCGGTTTTGTTTTGTTGATATATACATAAAGTAAATATTGCATGACTTCGACTACTATTTGCATTCATTGCAGTAGCTCCTGTTGCACGACCTAGTGATCCTTGCGTTAAACACTGTAATGTTTCAACAGCAGTTTTGACTTCCTTTTCTACAACTCCAGCAACTTTTATATTTTTTCCATCATCTCTGATATCAACGATAGATTGATTGCGCTGTTTATCAGCCAATAAATCATATAACTGTTCTTGATAAAGTTCCATAAACGAAACTGTAATTTTAAAATTCCAGTCTTCCTTTGATGAAATTATACTGAATATATCATGCACTGCTCTTGGTATAACACCCATATCTTCTGCTTCAACATAATTTGTACCCATTGAATGAGTTTTACCACTTCCTGTCTGACCATAGGCTAATATAGTGACATTGTAGCCTGTTAAAATATTTGTATTTTTATAATCTAATCGATTTAAAATATTAAAATACACTGATGTCAATATCTATAATCCTACCTTGAAAAATATTTTTTACCATATCTTTAATGGCAGTATTATAAAAATCTTCCTGACCAATTTCAGGAGGAAAAACATAATTAAATGTGAAAGCTTTATCTGTATTTTGTATAACTATCTGAGGTTCACCAGGGACAACATTTAGACATATCTGACAACCCCTCTCAACTTCAGTCTTTACTAAAGGACGGATACGCACTGCAACTCGAACTGTATCTTCGCTCATCTGAAATAAAAAATTTTGAACTACAATCTCTTTTTAAATTTAAACTACATAATATATTCTAAATAATTATTTAAAATACATTATATAGAAATTTCATGAAAAAAAGTCATTAAAAATTGATAGATTAACTGAATTTTAACAATTTAAATTTTTATTCTTTTCCAGAAGCTTAAAGCAGTTTAACACGTTCACGCCGGGGCAAATATTTACATTTTTCTTTGTGGGGTGGGGCGACATTGTTACTCCTTTGAAGCTTTGATCACGCTAAATACGAGATCAAAACAGTTTTGGCATGCTTATAAATAAATAATTGTTATCAATTTAAAATCACAATTAAGTGTGACCCACTGGTGGGTCACGCCATCCCTCAGAACGTCAAGTGTGACCCACCAGTGGGTCACGCCAACATGATCAATTATTTTATAAAAATTCAGTCATCCCCTAAATTCATTACATAGCAATGTAGAAATGTTCATATTATTTGTAAAATATTTAAATATAAGTTGAAATACAATGTATAATTATATGTTATAATACCATACAATTATAAAAGGCATTTATTTCTAGTATATAAAAGTATAATAAAAAATTCTGCTTTTTTAAGAATTAAGGGTATAAAAATATGCCTTCAAATTTTTTAAATTTTTTTCAAAAAATAATTTAAATACTTATATACTTGATATAAAAAAGGTATAGTTGGACCAGTATAGAAAAATGGCTCCTCAATGTTGTAATATGAGTCAATATTTAAATAGAATGTGAAGAACATTTATATTTAGAAAGCACATGGTACACTTTCTTTTCTGACACTGTTCTATAAACTTCTCTGTCACAAAAAAGAAAAAATGTGCTAGCTTATAATACTTTAAATTAAAGCTTCAAATCAGAAAAACATAAGTATTATTTTATAGTACTCATATGTCATCAAAATTCTATCATACTTTCTTGTTCCAAAATTGTTCATTTTACATGTGAAAACCTACTACATGATAGTTCTTTAACAATGAGCTACTTTTTCATTTATTTAGTCATTTTCATCAAATTTGTTGTCATTTAAGCTTCAAAATAATATTAGTATTTATATATAACATTAGTATTTTTTGTAATTGACAACCATTACGATATATTTAATGATATATTTTGTATCATTAATATTAATATATAATATTTTTGTATAGACTTTCTTCTCAAATTTTAAGATTCAGACTAATATGCTACAAGTTCTATTTTACAGTATTCTTACATTATCAAATTGTGTGACTCTATTTTTAAAAACCCATATTTTATATGTTCTATCCTAATAACTATTCCTTTTTTCATGTAAATTATTTCTTTGGAATATTCTATTTACAGAAGTATTAAGGTATAATGTTGAGCAAATTAACAGTGCATTAAGTACTTTAAATTAAAAAATGATACACTTTATAAAAGATCTTAACAATGTTATGGATTGCTGACATTTTTAATATAACTCTTTTATATCTTAAAAATAATCCAAAATTGGTTCATGAAGTTAAATATATTATTTACTCATAGATTTCCTGACACGATGTTGGTGATAGTTTACTATCGAGAGTCATTTACACATCACTTATCCGGCTATACCCTTATTGTATTAATATGATAAAAGTAAATATATCACTCACTTTACTTTATTTGATGTAAAATAATTATTACTGTAGTAATAAATTAAGTACTGTATTAAATGTACTTTCTTCAAATAAATTAATAATAACAAATAATAATATATTTAGAATTATTATTGTCATGCAACCAAATAACTTTATACTAAACAACTAAACGACCGTTGGAGAGTGAGCGGAATAATTTCAAATCATATATGTGCCAAACACCTTGGAAGAGGGCGCTTTTTAACAATGCATGTAACATTGTGAACCAAAAAGTCTCTAAATTAGAAATTATAGTCTAGTGGAGCGACGGATCAATCGACCTAGACTACAGTTCTGAAAATAGCATGCAAAAGAAATTATGGTGAAATATTACTTTTTAATAAAATGCCATTGGCAGTAGGAATTCGTGTTTTTCACATTTTTGAAAAATAGATATCTACCTAATCAAAAACACACAAGATAAACAAAGGTCATCGAACTTCTGTAACTCACCGCATGATGTCATTAAACTCACATCTAGGTTCTTTTTGTCACTAGCGTCGATCGTCTAGAGGCTAGAGTCTACACGATCCTTATTTATCCTGCGTTGCTTCATGTACAAAAAATTAGAATAGACATTCAAAAGTGCGACTTCGCGATCTAAAAATTTAAGGCGAAGAAGCAATATTTTTTCATGCTTTTTTTTGAAAAAATTCAATCACAGGATAAGAATAATCCACCAAGTGATTATACTATGTTATGTCATGAAATATAAATAAATAGGAGGAAACCTTTATTCTGTCCCGGTGGAGGTGCGATTTGAACAATGACTACGTTTCCATCGAGGGTCCAAATCGGGTCAGAGTCGGGTTAGAGTCGGGTTAGAGTTAAGTTGCCTTGCCTGTTTCCATGGGATCAGAGTTACGTTGGGGTTGGAGTTGAGTTGAACATTACCAACTGCACAAAGTCAACTACCATATTCTGACATGTAAAGCTGAGCAATATTAATTTTACAATATCATAATAACATACAAAAATTATTTCTCAGATTACAAGATCACCGACAAAAAGTAATAATAACCTCTTTTACACCGATTAATACAACACGTGATACACAATGCAATTTGGATTTGTTATGTTGGCAACACGAACTCGACTCTTGTCGTTTCCACCGAACCTCAACTGAACGCTACCCTAAAATTTTGTAGGGTAGAGTTCAACTAAACCTTTGGCGTTTCCACCGTACAAGCGCTGACCCCAACCCGACTCTAACCCGACTCTGACCCGATTTGGACCCTCGATGGAAACGTAGTCAATTAAGCGACACTATCGCCACTTTATTTGTTCTTTTTGCATTCAATTACTTCACGTTCTAAAAGTGTGGTCGTATCTTTAAGGTTTTAGTTAATTCATGGTGTAAGTGCATCTGATTTTCTTCCATTTGATTCGACCGGTGATTACGTTTAAGAAAGCTAACGATAATATGGATTGTAGTTGTCAAAATTCAAATTTCAATACTAAATATTTACTTGGTCAATTAAATACAGCCAGAAAAGAAATTAATAATTTAAGGTAATATTTTAAGTATTTCACTGCACATTGCATTTATAAATTCAAAGTATTATTGGAAAAGATATATCAACAAGTTTCATTCAAACGTGCTAGTTTGTATATATCTATAGTTTCTTAGTATGTACAAATATAAATAGGTGCCATTTATGTATATATACAATTATACAAATAATTTATATTATGCAGTGTTTTTACAATATTACATGCTATACCTAAGTAAAGTAAATAGTATAAGCTGACAAAAATTATACCTCTTACTTGTTCTAATTGATTGCCATATTGTATTTTTTAATTGCACACAAAATAATTTCTTTTATTTACAGGCAGCAAATAAAAAGTCTTCGATACATACATGAAAAGGAAATCGATACTATAAAACATATATTAGAATCATTCAAAAATGAATCTTCTGCATCTGATACAAAAGTTATTGGTCCAGATGATGTGAAACCTAGTACAAGTACAGATGATGATGCTATAAGATTAAAGCCAATTGGAGTAATATCTACTTGGTTTCCTAGTAAACGTGGTACCCCTAGACAAACAGGGATTTGTGGGAAAGTACCAGGAAAATTATTGTTATATAATTCAGTATTTACTAATCCTGATCATGCACTTGAAGGACTACAAGACTTCTCACATATGTGGTATTTCTTTAAAATTTTAAGTCAATATTATCTTAGTTGAAATCTACAAGTGGAAAAATTTTAAATATTTTATATCAACCGATAAAATATAATTTGTGTTACGTAGTATAATTATTTTTTACATAAATATAGATAATATTGTTTCAAATTCTAACCCATTGAAAAGTTTTATAATACTTTCAAATATGGAAATTTATTTGTTACAATATAATTAATTTAAAATTATTTTTGTTTAATAGGGTTTTATTCTACTTTCATAGAAATGATTCAACGCATATTCGTGCCAAAGTTGCACCACCTCGATTAAATGGCACAAAAACTGGTGTATTTTCTACCCGTTCTCCTCATCGCCCATGTCCTATTGGTTTAAGTTTAGTAAAGATTACAAGAATAGAAAATCATACGATTTATTTTGAAGGTGTGGATATGGTGGATCAATCACCTGTATTAGATATAAAACCTTATATACCACAATATGATAGTCCATTATATTTTGAAAAAGCAAATAACAGATCACAAGAATCGACTAATGTAAATGACACATTGGAATCTATTGAAGATACTAGCAGAAATGAAACAATCAGTGCTAATGTCAATCTTGGAGATGAAACAAGGAACTTACTTTCAGATTCTTATTATAGAAAAAATACCAACAAAAGCAATCAAGAAACAGATATTTCTAGAGACGAAGAAATTGCTTTTAGATTACAAGCAGAGGAATTTCAAAGAAATTCTAATTTTGAACATTACAACAACGTAACACATTTTTTTGAATTGAGTGATGTCAATATGCATAATAGTAGCATATTACAGCATAATATAGATGTAACAGGAATACACAGATTATCTCACACATATACTAACACATTGTCTGATGCAAGATCAAATTTGAATACATCTACTGGAAACAATACACTTTCATCTAATTTGGAACAACAACCTGAAAGTTTAATAGATATAAATAGTAGACTACAAAATATTAATGCGAGTAGTCATACCAATGTCGAACCGACATATACACCGAGAAATAATTATATAGAGACACATGCTTCCCGCTCTAGACTTTTGGATGGTGCAGATGGGCCAAATACTGTTTGTGGTACCGACATAGATTTAATTAATAGACGATCATTAAATTCGAGAATTGATAATTCCCCTATAAGAATGGGAGTTCGAGAAGCTCCTGACGGAGAAGAAGGTTTGGAACCACAAAACCTTATTTCTTCACAACCTTTACAAAATACTCAAGTAATAAGGACTACATCAGACAACAGTTTGTTAGATAGTGCAAATACAAATTTAGTATTCTCGTCTGAATCAGGAAACGTTGAAAATAGAGAGACAGAATCTAATACCTCTTCAGAGGTAAGAATTCCAGACTGGATATCAAGACCTCGAACGCCTCTTTGTGTGGTATTTAACGATCGTGCTTTGATTCAATTGAACGAAATTTTAGGAACCAAAATTAATGATCAAAAAGTAGCAATTGAAAATGTACTTCGTGAAGATCCAAGATCGGTATACTTAAGACAAAGATGGGGTAGTCAGTTTTATACTTTCTTAATTCATGATTTACATATCACTTGTAGATTTGATGATAATAGAGGTATAGTTACAGTTTTTCAAGTTAGACATGCTGGTCGTATTTGTGAATGTGGAGAACTTGAATGGCAATGTTTGGGTCATTCACCACCACCGTCTTAATGTACGCGAACGCGTGCATGTATTTGTGAATGTGTACATATATAACGTATGCACATATACTGTAGATAATTTTAATTCGACACATTTTTAAATTGTTGGTTATATCATGTAAAAACCGAATAATTTTATTTGTACAGCTATAGAACATTTTATATTGCATTAATCTATATTATTCATTTTTTTATGAACTTTCATTATTATTCTTCAAAAACTATTGAAGAATAATGTTCTTTTGCTATTTATAATTAAAATTTCTATTTATGCCGTATGTAATACAATTTTTGAATAATTTATATACCTTAATAATTTCTATTATTGGTCAGATAAAAAGGAATAATCATCTGAGATCAATTTCTTTAATTCATTTCAAATTAGTTTTCATCTTAAACATTTAACTCAGTAAACTGTACAATTATATAGGTGTTTTATATGTTCGTTCATATTGTTCCTCTTATGTTTCTATTCTTACGTTTATTCTAATAAAGTTAATACATTTTTGCATTATAGAAGGTAGTCTCAGGTGTTTTTTAAATATTCTAAAACTTCTATATTTTTAAAAGATTTATTTGATGTTTTATTAGGAGAATCTTTGTATAATAAATTATCAAGAATATTGTAAATTATGTTATATAAAATTAGATAAATCTTTTATTATTTTAATTGTGGAATATTTATTGTACAATTTTAGTATAATGAAACTATCATATAATTATTTGTTGCTATATAAAAGTTCCTATACATTTAGTTTTTGTAAACAATTACAATGCACAAGTTATGTTTAAAATTTTCATACAGAAATAAAATAAATGAAAAAATTTATTTCAATTTTTATAGTATTATAAAAATTGTTATGTTATTGTTCATATACAAAGTTTTCTATTATATTTTATTAAACAAACGCACAAAATAGTACGTTCGATTATTAAACAAGTAGTATATTATAATTTAAGTGTACATTCGGATTGTTGAATCCGCACCGGCAGAAAATACCCATGGTTGAATAGGATGAAACATTACGTCCAGAATTCCAAAATCATTGTAACTTTCATGATTACATAATCTCTTCAAAGGTACAATCAATGGATTTTGCAATAAATCACTAAAATGTATCATAAAATGAATAATATATAACGAATTTTAATGTGAAATAATTATATGTATAATAGATTATTTATCTTACTTATACACCATTCCATGGGAAACAATAAGACCTCTATCGTCAGCACCAGATGCAAAAAGAGGATATCGCTTGTGAAATGCAACACCTCGTACACCTGTACCGTGTAAACGTAATGTTTGGTAAGGTTTTGTACTCAAATCAAGATCAAACCAAAGCATTTTGCGATCATAAGTGCCTACTAAAACATTATCACCTCCTAAAAATATAAAAGTAATTATTAAATGTAAATTACGTTGATGGCAATAAGTTCATAAAATATTTAATTACCAGGATGTATTGCCATTGATGATATCCATTGTGAATTTGATAATAATTTTTTAATCATTTCTTGTTTCACTAAATCGTATATTCTTACATTACGTTGAGTCTGTAATTATATTAATGCAACCATTAAATCAAAATTTTTCTCTATTTTATTTTAAATGTTTACTTACCGCTACAAATAAATAAGGTCTAATTGGATGGAACAAAACACACTGTATTAAACCTTTTGATCTATTAAAAGGTAATTGAGACCTCCTTTTTGATAACTGATTTATGAGGACTGATCTGTTTTGACCATCTGGCATAACAGTAGCAAAATAATCACCTTTACCATGCCATGTCACTTGCTTTACTATTTTAAAGTGATTTAAAATTACCCTGATGCTATTTGACCAATCTTCACCTTCTGCTTGTTCCCATTGAACAGCAGTTTTGACTCTGTCACTTACTAGTATAAAAAGATGTACGTGATTATTTTAATTTTAATACAGTATTCAATTAATTTTTACTAGCTTATAAAAAAAGAAGATATACTAGAACTTATTTGCTAATGATTTAGCAATTAATTGATTTTTAATGAATTATAATGTAGTTATATATAATGATACCTATAACATCACTTTGTGGAATTATCTGCAATAATTGATTTGTTTTACTACTAATCAAGCAATCTCCAACTCCAGGATTTATCAAAAGAACTTTTTTATCTGCAGCCACTGCTACAAGTGATAGAGACTGGTTTGGACACCACGCTACTGATCTTATTATTCCACCGCATGGCACTGTTTTTACACATCTTCCTGTTGCTATTTCCCATACTATAAAGTAGATTATAATGTTAACATATAATTTTATATTTTGCCAAGGAAGTAATTTTCACTAATGAAGTTATTTGAGTTTGTAACAAATTCATATTTTTTTCATTTCAGAGCTCAAATAACTTCTGCTTGCAATGTAAAAGGGTATACTAACTTTTCAAATTCATATCATCTCCACCAGAAGCAATATACTGTCCTATTGGTTCTACAGTAATACTTCTCACCATATCTATATGACCCTTAAATACCATAGACATTGTTGTAGGAAATGGTTGAAGATCTTTTGGACTAGGTAACTGAGGTACTAAAGTTTCGGGTTCTATTGTTAATCTCATTTTTAGGGCTCTAGGACACAAATACAAATCTAAACACCTCTGAAATCTTTCTTTAACATATTTAGGATAGGCAGGAACTTCACGAAGTGAACTATATTTCTGTGGAATGAAATGTAATTTTCGTTTCCATGGTGTCGGTTGTAATTTGTTCCATTCTTTCAGTTCTTTTTTATCAAATAAATATTCTGGAGGTGGATTGTAACTTTCTGCATGTCCAGGCAAATGTCTCTTAGGTGCTGGAATATGTTTGTGAATTCTACGCATTTCCTCTGCTTGATCATCTGACTGCCATAACATATAGAATTGTGGTTCGCTCTTTTTCTGTTGTCTTTCCTTTTCCAACTCGGCAGTAGATTTCATCCAACCCATTTTAAGTGCATGAACTAATTTTGATACCTTCCTAGCTTCTGGTTTAGATGGTAAGAATGAACGTTTATGCTCAGGAAATTTACGTAATGGTGTTTTCATTACTTCTGAAGTAAACCACTCTACCCATGGCTACAATTAATTGTTATTAAATTATAAAACATTACAAAAAATACATTTTTATATGAAAATTGTATATATTAAAAAGAACTTACAGCATATTCATCAAAAGTTACATCAGGAATTTTCTGTTTTTGTATCCTTGTTATTAATTCTATGTCTGCTTCGCTTAATACCACATCTTGTCCAGTTTGAGGATCCTTTATTGTTCTCCAAAAATCTGGATCCTCCATTCGTTTCAAAAAGTTATCTAACTGATCTCCTTTTTGAGGTTTTATAATTTTTTTACCATCCCAATCATAACCAATATGGTCATAATTATCATACCACTTCATTGGTATGTTTCCAACTGTATTACGAATATCTTCTTCATCAGAGCTGTCATATTCGTATTCATCTATCTGTCGATTTACTGATACATTATTATTTACATTTTCACTACTTACACTATGCACAATACTTTTTTTATTAAATTTTTCTGATAAATTTTGTTTTGAAGTAGTACTTGCATTTTTATTGGAACTTAAATTTTTCTTATTTTGTATAACTTTAGAAAACCTAGATTTATTTGACTCATCTTTAAAAGTTTTATTTTTCTTATTAGTATTTAATGTAGCAGATAAATTTTTGTTATTCATTTTAGATGTAGTAGACTTGTTTATCTTTGTTTTAGGCTTAGATTGTTGTGATTTTGCAGTAAACACATTCTCATTTTTCTTTTCTGTATTTTCATTTATATTACTTTGATCAATAAAATCATTTTCATTATCATTTTCAGAATAACTTTCATCTAAACCTAGAATATCAGAGTCTGATTCAAAACTTAATTCATCTTCATCATCAGATTCGAAAACAATAGGATCTTTCTCAGTATCAGATTCAGGAATATTCTCATTTTCATCCGCTTCCTCATCAGTACTTTCATCATTATTATTTACTTCAGCTGACAATAAATCTTCAGTACCTGAATCCTAAACAATTATTTTTTCACATTATAATGAACTTATACGCAATAATAATCCTAACTGGACTACAAGTGCTTGTACATTCTTTAAAATAAAATAACTTTTTTAAAAATTTAATCAAATGACGAGTCTTTTTTAAAAAGTAAAATGAATTGGTTTACTGAATAATATGTCTTTATTATAAAATGAGTCCAGGTAAAATAGCAAACAAAATATAGATGTGATTGTTTAAAGCAAAAAGTACATGTGTTACTTCATATAAATATCTTTATATATTAAAAGAATTGTAAAATGTGACCATCATATTTCTTTACTACTTTAACCAATTGCAACATTTTCAAAAGACGTAATATAATAAACTAATCCTTATTCCTTTTCAAATGTTTTAAAGAATGCATGAACACTTCAGTAGCTTCTTTTATATATTAAACTAATATCAATATGTAATAAAAAGTTGTAAATTGATTTTTATAAATTGTTTTCTTCAAATTATTATTAAAAATAATTTTTAATGTAATTGCGTACTTTAAAATTGTAATACATTCATATCTATAAACTATATTTTTTAGTACAAATATTTATTATTAATTTTATTGAAAACTCATAATTATAGAGGTTAAAATATAGAAAAGAAAACATTTTACCGATTCTTCTTCATGTTCAGATTCTATTGGATTCTCTTCTTTCTCTTCTTTTTTAACATGATCTTCAGTTCTTATATTGTTTAATTTTCTCTTTGTTATCTTTTTTTCAACTTTCATTTTGTTTAAATTTCACATGTATATACACAAATAAAATGAGGTTATGTATCTCTCACATGCCATGAGCATCCAAAGTATTTTTACCAACATATATACATTCAAGAGCAATTTGGTTTCCTAGGAAAAATGGCGGCCAAGGGGAGGTGATCCTCATCACCTGTTTCAGAATAAGGAATCCATCATAGAAGTCGATAAATAACAAAATTTTCTTGAACAATTGTTTATTTTTAAAAGTAAACTGGTTCATTTTATAACGGGTTAAAATAATACTGAACTTCATTTATAACTCGGTTAGCAAGTAACGAATACATATAGTGCATAACAGCATGTAAATGGTGACTTCCTCGGCTTCGATGTAAAATTATTTTCTATTTGTGCTGATTGTTGTTCTTTTTAATATCTAATTATCAAACTATTATATTATTATAAAAATATATATATAATTTATTACATTAATTGAAGTATGTTATATAAATAAAATATGTTACATATATATACATTTTTCTGTACAAAATGTTTTTAAGAATTATACACTAAACAGATAAAGAAGTATACAGCTGAGTAATCATTAATGAAAAATTACGCGCTCATTCTTAATATAAAAATAATATAAAATTTGCTATATCACAATATTGTACTTTGTTTGTTGAGCAGTATTAGGTGGTGTAGTTGTTGGATGAATATGAACAGGCAAATCCCAAATCATTGTTTCAACATCCAGTGTCAATGGACCTTGCCAGTTCATAGTATTTTTATTGGGCATTTCTATTAATTTAGATGTTGTAACAAATTCAAAATGTAATCTCCATTTTAAAGTCATTAAATCAGTGGTAAAATCTGGAGTTACATGTAAAGGTATGGGTAGCACCAAGTGGGAGTACTTTAAACCCATACACATTTCATGATGTTTATTATAACTAACTAAAGTAGGAGCTGTATTTTTTCCTCGTCTGTAGTCCTCTGAAATATGTTCTTCTGACTGTAATGCAACTGACACTTGTGCACAAGACACAGTAGCATTTGAAAAGTCAAATGTTCCGACTATATCCTCTCCAAGTTTATAAGAATTTTTAAAAAGACAAAACCTTACAACGCGTCCTCGTCCATTAGTAATATTATAAAAGTTTGGACTACGTCTTGCAGTTAAATTCTAAATGTATTTAACAATAAAATAACTAATTGATGTTACATTTATAAAAATAAATCAATATTTTTATCAGATTTTACAAACCTGAAGAGTTTGAAGTGCAACATCTAAAGAAGTTTCTCTATGTTGTGTTTCCATGAATGGATTATTGGGACTTAAATCAACACTATCATTACAAGCAGTCACTTCAGGTAGTTCTGTAAAAATTATGTTAATAAAATGACATATAATGGTCATATACATATTACATTCAAATGTAATAACCAAATTTAATTAACACATTACCACTTAAAGAAAGTACTCTGAATGGAACTCTGAGCAATTTTATAGCAGTATTTACTCGTTGTGTTCCAACCGTGATTTTATAAGAATATTTTACTGCATGTCCTCTATAGGATGGCGGTGCATCGCTTGGAATTATTTCTCGATAAATATCTATAAAATTTAGATACATAATTTCATAATCTTCAACAGCACAATACATACTACACGTATACTTTTCACAGACTTACATGTTTTACTTTCCCCAGGAGACAATCTCAAATCACAGAATAAAATTTTAGGTTTTGTATTTAATACAACATGGCCATTATCCTGTTGCCATGGTGCAAACGTTGTATCTGTGAAATATATCTTATGAAAATAAACTAAATGAATTAAGGAGTAAAACAACTTCTTTTTATTTTATTTTTCAACTATTAATTTATATGATATGGAAGAAGTCTTAAATTACAATTAAATAAAAATATTATGTGAATATAGGTTCATAAATATTTTATAAAAAAGCTCTAATAAAAGTATATATTTTAAGAGTAAAAGCTAGTTTATTGCTAGTACATAAAAATATCAGCTATGTCCAAGAAATCAACTTTTTCCAATGATATTTACAGCTTGAATTTATAATGACACATTATTGAGACTTTATGTTTCATTAGAAAGATTGATCATATATGTTTATGAACCTTTTAAGCAATATTTTATTACTACTTTTAGTTTTGTTTTCTTGTACATGTAGTTCAAATTAGATGGTTATGTGGCACATTAAACTGAATTTGTTAAAAAATGATCAGATGAATATTATCATGACAGATGGATTACTCACAGATAATACTTAAATTTTACATAATTATACAAGAAACCATGACAGAAATTGTATATCTTACAATAATTATTTGCAATGAACATAGAAACAAGTTAATCTTTCATGTACTCAAAATAGCATTTTAAAATAATTTTTAACTGATATAGTATGATAATTAAGCATTCATACATACCTATATTTACATAACACTTTTTTCTTATTTTTATTTAGGGAATATATTGCTCAAATTTGATTGTTTAAAATATCTTATGTCTCTCATAAGTATTAATCAGAAAGTATTATTATTTCTACTAATTTATTAACTTACTTGCATTAATAGCTACTAATCGGGCTGCAGTATTTAATTTTTCTGATATAACAAGTTTACTGTTTGCCGAACATTGACAATGAACTTGTGCACTAGCCCATGCAAGACTCTCAAAGATATCACTACAATGATTTATAAGTTAAATATAGAAATTTAATTTAATTTTCTGAAAAATAAATTAATATTATTACCTGTTACTTTGAGATATTTGATGAATCGGGTTTGGTGGGTTACTGAATGTAACTAAACATTCTATGACTTCTCCAGAGAAATATACAGGTCCTCTAATTAATTTTGCAGTTATTTCAATCATAATTATTATTATTATTACCAGCAACTCGTTTAATAAATATTACTCTACGCTAGTTATCTCTTCTAAAATCGATTTTTTTTATTACAAATATTATTTATGTTATATGTACTCATAAATTCATATTAGTATGTTTTCTTAAATATACCAATGCAAATCGACATTTGTAAAAAAATTTATGTAGTTTTTTCAAATTACAATTATTTTACTAGTTCAGTGTACTTATATTAATATAAATATGTAATTAGTAAAACCTTGATGTATTGGAAATTAAATAAAAACATATTTATTGGAAGTTCGAGCGAGGTTAAGAAGTTCTATCTCGATTTAGTGACACAAATTAATTACATTAGATAAGTTTTTGTTCATTACTGTGCAGATCTGCTTTGATTGGTTCTACATGCTCCGTAATTAAAAGTAATGCGCAGACTCTTGTAACATTAGAATACCTCGACGTCTTGCATACCTAGTGAGCAGACAGTTGTGGGAATTATTACTTTCCGACAAATATCTTAAAAATATGTTTTTTACTTTCGAATTTAATAATATATTACATATATGTATTCACTTTTCTAATATTGTACCATAAAAGTTGTTTTCAGATTATTTTTTAGTACACTGAATCAATTAATATGATTTATTAGAAGCTATCGTGTATATCACTGTGATTTTAAGTTGTATTCAAAAGTGTTCGTTCTAAAAACCAAAATTCTTTCATTTCATATATTTTCCTGTATTTTTTTATTGTATGTACCTTTGTTTTACGTATTTTACTACATACGTTTCTAAATTATGTTGTTTTATTATTCGTACATACATTATTGTTCATCGTATATATAATTACGAAGTAAAAAGTAAAACTATATAGGGACACCATCTAGGTGCGCGAGTATTAACTCACTGAATACAAAAATACATTTGTACATAAGGACTAATGATCATGGCAGTCGACGCCCTCAATAATAAACAACAACATAAGGATAATATAGTTTTATTATCTTAATATATACCAAAATTGTATAACAAATGATTTACAGAAAAAAGTTAATTATGAAAATATGTCACTGTGTATATATATTTTTGTGAATAAACCAGTAGAATATATATACAACTGAAACATTTTCAAGTTTCATAACCTTTTTAAAAATAACAAAATGATAAAATTAAGTACATGTGAAATTGTTAATGAAGTTGATAATAAATGTTTCACAGTTTATGTGGAATGGTTAAATTCACATTTTAAAATAATGTTGTTAAGCTCAACAATGCCACCACTAAGTGGTGAGGTTTGTACACAAATGAAAAGTCATATATGTAGAGTACAATTTTAGTTTCATATTTTTAGTAATACAGTCAACTATTTTAATAAAAAGAATTTGATGTTGTAGATGAATACCGAAGATGTGGAAAATTTTTGTGATGGATTGGGTAAATCATTTGATGAATATCTACAAGAAACAAAAACAATATTTTGTGGAAAGGATAAAGAAACTCAATTTTTTATCGAGGATGATAAATTGGAATGGAGAAGAAATGTATGGACTCTAGGAAGAATTAAGCTGCAACCTGTTGTGGATATAAAAGACTTTTCTGGATGTTTTCAACAATTATTACAATTTTATCAAAGTATTCAAGATAGAATAAGTATATTAGAAGAAGAAAATCAAAATTTAAAAAATGAAAATACAGATTTGCTTTCCAAAGTAGAAAAAATCACAAAAAACAAAACTGTAATGGAACAGGATCTTTATAAAAAGTTTATATTAATTTTAAATTCAAAAAAACAGAAAATAAGAGAGCTGGAAGCTGCAATACAAGAGAAACAGAATGCTGCAGAGTCAGTTTTTGATGCATGTACAGATGAAGGTGAAGAATCAGATGAAAATAATCAAGAACTTGATAATAATTCAATACGTACCAAAATTAATAAACGAAAATCTCTTGATAATGTTAATTCTGAAAGTACTCACAAGACTAGAAAGAAAGATTCTACTGTAAATAAGAATTATACTGATAACAATGCAACAATTAATAAAACATCTCTTATTAAAGGTTGTGTAATCGGTAAAGCACATTCTACAAACAATTCCTTAACGTTAGATAACAAAAATATTCTTGAAGATGAAAGTTCTAGTTCTAAGATCGAAGCATTAAAACCAAATTCTAATTTTGTTGATAGTGACTCGGAGGAAGATTTGTTTACTTCTTAACAGAAATTTACTTGTACTTTTATTGCATACTATTCACAAGTCTAAAATGTAAATTGTGCAATTAATAATCAGAACTTGTCTATATTTTGAGAATAGAAGAAAACTTCTGTGGAAAAGGTTTTTAAAAACAAATTAGTATCTTATTATCATTTGTATAAAATATGCAGCATGATAAGGTAACTTTATGTAATAATAACAAATTATAAGAGACTTGAGTCTTTCACAGCCCAGCGTCAAACAGGTATTACTGTTGAGGCTTTCTTTTAGGACACAGCTTACACCTGAAAGCCTCAACAGTAATACCTGAATAACAAATTATTTTAAATTGAAAAGATAAATATTACTACATAAGGTACAATAATTTTATATGAAGATTAGTATTATAAAGGTATATAAATTTAATTTTGTACATAAATATAGTTGTATAAAAATAGAGTTATTTTCAATAAAAAATGTAAAAATTAATTACAGCATTCGTTATAATGTTTGTATTGTTCTTTTATACTAAAAATGATTAACAATGTTGAAATATTATAAATATAAAAAAGTTTAATTTATTACCATTTTTGGATTATCTTGGATCATAATCATGCAGAATTTTGATTATTCATAATTTGAAATTACTTATTACTGTTTCTGCTTGCTAAGAAAATATACATAACATGTATATGTTGTTAAAACATTAATATAACAAAGTAATTTTAAGTATGAAAACTGAATATGATAACATACAGAGTTACTCAAATGGTATAAATGAGGTACAAATGAGATAAAGCAGAGGGTACAACTTAGAATAAGATAAAAATTAATGCACACACTCATCTACCGAAAAATGACAATATGGATTTCACTACAGACTGCTACTGTAATTGTTTTTACATAGAATGTCAGAAACCATTTGGTATAAAAATCATTATTTATATCACCTGCATTCGTCCTATTGGAATACATGATAGAAATATATATTTTATTCACAAAATTAAAACAAAGAACTGATTGTAATATATGTTACAATACCTAAATTAAAATAAACTGAACTACAATTAACAATAAACTAAATCTGATTAACACTGAAATGTTTAATTAATTGGTATTACTGATTAAATTCATTATGTATCCTTGTAAATTTTAATAATGATTTAATTCAGATAAATATTTATAGTAGTTATCTAGTAGTGCTTTTCATTAGTTAGTAAATTTTCTAATACAGTTTTGTTATTCTGGATATTTATTTTATTTTGAACTATTATATTATATTTTCGATCCTATTTATATCATGAATTTTAGTCATAGATAGATTTTAATTATATTATATAAACAGATGCATTTTTTATCATAGACACATTTTTTATACATAATAATATTTAATAATATTTTTTTTAGATATCAAATGTTTGATGTTTCTTATCTATACTAATTAAGGATCTACTCTAGGTATAGTGGCTCATGAAAATATTCAAATGATTTTTAATAGGTGCACCCTTTTTTGAAATAAGAATAAACAATATGTTGTTTAAAAAAATGCAATTTTTGGAAATAGCAAAGAAAAAACAAAAGTGACTTTTCAACATTTTTTGTCTAAGCTTACAATAAAAATTTAAAACGTACTTTTTGTAAATTATAATTATATTCTTAGGTCTATTAAGTTTTTCAAAACAACGGATGCATATCATATAGTAAACTAACTAGTAGAGATTGTTTATGATAATTTTAAACAAAGTACACCGTTTTAAAAAGCATTCGAATACTGTTGTGAATACATACAAAAATATAGTTGTATATACACTGCTCAAAAGAAATATGGCATAGAAAAATTTTAGGCAAAAATTGGCCAAATTTGACTGATGATAACTCCGTGAAAAATCATCGCAAAGTTATGCTCTTTTTTTTTCAAATTAAAGCTTGAGATCTCTACCTTAAGACCCTGTAGTTTGATTTTAGATTTGATGCATCACTACCACAATAACACCGTAAATGTGAGGTCATGTTTGCTATATTGATAATTACAAAGTTTGACGAAATGCATGGACTTGCCACATTTGTTTTTGGTGATACTGTTTACAGCAGTATTAAGTACAAACCTTCATCTTTATTTTCCAGTATGTGAAAAACCGCTACCATTTTTTCCCGCAAAGATACAGAACTTTAGAGAAACCCTTGCATTTATGGAATATACCGCCGGCATTAGCATTACCCGATATGCACCTTGGAGAGGTTGCTGGACAGATTTTGCACATCATATGGATCTGACAAGAGACTTTTTTTGTGTGTATTTGTGTGTGAGTATCTGTGTGTGTGTATGAATTATCGTCGAGAAACCTCGTTGAGAATCATTCTCGAATTTTGCAGTCCCAATTCAATTCGATTGCTTCCACATCCTGCAGTAAATCCAGATTTGAACCCTACAGAAATTTAAAAAGACAACCTGCCAATCTGTAAGACTTGTTGCAAGTCTTAACTCAATTTTGGAATGACATTTCACAAAAAGAAATTAGGGCTTGCATTAACATGAATAATAGGCTGCAAGGGATAATTCAACAACGCGGAGGAAACACACGTTATTAGAATTCAAACATACACACACGCAGATACTCACACACAAATACACTCAAAAAAAGGCTCTTGTCAGATCCATATGATGTGCAAAATCTGTCCAGCAACCTCTCCAAGGTGCATATCGGGTAATGCTAATGCCGGCGGTATATTCCATAAATGCAAGGGTTTCTCTAAAGTTCTGTATCTTTGCGGGAAAAAATGGTAGCGGTTTTTCACATACTGGAAAATAAAGATGAAGGTTTGTACTTTATACTGCTGTAAACAGTATCACCAAAAACAAATGTGGCAAGTCCATGCATTTCGTCAAACTTTGTAATTATCAATATAGCAAACATGACCTCACATTTACGGTGTTATTGTGGTAGTGATGCATCAAATCTAAAATCAAACTACAGGGTCTTAAGGTAGAGATCTCAAGCTTTAATTTGAAAAAAAAAAAAGAGCATAACTTTGCGATGATTTTTCACGGAGTTATCATCAGTCAAATTTGGCCAATTTTTGCCTAAAATTTTTCTATGCCATATTTCTTTTGAGCAGTGAATAAAAAATTTTCATCACTTTTAATTTTTTTTATTATAATACTTATTAAATATCACTCAGCTTTCTAAGTACTTTTTTTTTAAATAGTCTTTAGTTAAATTTTGATTTTGTTTCTTGAGACTGTATTTAAAAAAAAGCGTCTCAGCGCTTAACAAAGAATTAGCGAACGCATTCATTAAAATATCATACACATAATGGGATTTCTTGGTGATATATGCTTAAAAGTATTTAATTTAAAAATTATGAACTATACGCCGTGCTACTTCCAGTGTGAACGACAATTTCATTTTGCGTGTCCCTCTGCGATTCTTGCTTAGACTACATAGGTATTCAAATCGGATATTGTAGTTGAGTTATAACAACATTGTTAGACTTGTTCATCATCTACAAAAGTAAACTCTTTTATTTCTTGATTTTTTTATCATTACGGACTTGGTGATCTACATATTTTAAATTATTGTAGACTCTAAGGGGTTAAAATGAAAAAAAATAATTATTTAATTATAACAGCAAACATTTTTTAAAATAAAATTGTTAAATCAATTCTACTGTATCTGTGTCTCAAAAATAAAGTAGGAGAATAAACTTGATAATCAGAAGTATTACTGTAGTAAATGACTATGTATGCAAGGAACATTTGGTAGATAAGTAATTATCTCTAGTCATTATTTAGTGTTTTGCACGTGTCTAACAATATATAATCTAACAAGTGTAATAAAGATATATGTTCTATTAAAAAAAGATTATGTACTTAGTCATTACATACGTTACAAGTGAAACTTTTACATTTATTGTGAATAGGAATCTAAGGATTTGGAAAATTAAACTTTTAAAAATTTGGAACTTAGAAATTTAAAAGTTTGGAAATGTGAAGTTTTGGAAATTGTGCAATTTGAAAATTGATTAACAATTGTAATACATTCGGATTACGCTCATGAAAGATTCGTTTAAAAGAAACGAATATTAGTATCTTTACAGATAATGATTATAAACAAATAAATAACATGTTTTTATATAAATAATTTTCTACTTATTTATATCTATTTTATTTGATATTAATCACATTTTGAAAATGAGTAATTTTGCATTGTACATTAAATATATAACACATGTTAAGTATGAAAAATCTCTAGATAACTTTAAAATCGTAAAGATATGTTTCACGAAACGTGCGACCGTCAAACGGTATTAAGAATGTACCAATATTTTACATAGTAATTAAAAAACGAAAACTAGACATATTTCTTCTTATTTAAAGTATTATCTAAATTGTCTAAATATTCACATAAAAATATAATAACAAATAAGCATAATTTTGAATAAAAATGTCAACAATCTGAATAAAATTTAGGTTGTTCTTAAAAAAAGTGTGATGTTAATTATTCTACCGTATAAATAATTAATGTCGTGTTTCGTAAGGAAACTGTCGGTCATCTTGTTCTGTTGGTACTCTAGGATGAATAGGTGGAGGTAACGTTGCTGAAGAAGAATTGACGAAAGGTGTATGATAATCGTATCGATAATAAGCAAACGATTCCCACCGTGAAGGGTGCTGTACATCAAAAGATGTACTCGAAGTAACCGATGTGCTCGTAGGATAATACCCTCTTTCAGGTACATTCGGAACGTAACTATATTGTGGTTCTAAAAGACTCTGTAAATGGCGTATATATGTTATTGCGTGCCTCAGTGATTCGATTTTCGAAAGTTTCTTTCCCGGTGGCTTGCATATCGGTAATTTTGATCGCAAAAGTTCGAATGCACGATTCATGTCTCGCATCCTAGTTCGTTCGCGATCGCAGGCTGACTTCTTGTAATCTGCAAACATTGAAACGTATAAATACATATACATATAGGCATATAAAGACTTTTTCCTTTGTGAAGAATTGGTAGAGAAACATTGTTTAACCCTTTATGGTCCAATATGTTTTCGTACTTTTGTATTGACCGGTTCGCGTTATATTCACAGTATGATTCTCTGTTTTCGTCAAATTACATACATACATATATGTGTATTGTATACAATATAGGTTTTCGCGATATTAGGAACCAATGTCTGTTTCTATAATATGGATTTCAAAAGCGTTATATCATATTTTACTAGTAACGCGATGATTTAATCGAATCACTATCGTGTTGAAGCAGATGACTCTTCCTGAGAATGTAAAAGAACTTTTAATTATCTTCGGAAGAAGTATTTCGATTACGACAATGGTTCCCTACAAATCCAACGCCTTTAAAACGTTTTTTAAGATAAAGAAATTGAGTTTCACTAAGTTGTATTCTTTCTGAATATTTTTCTTTGTACGCTAGTTTACTTTGTCTTTTATTTTCATTACATTTATACAAATTCATATTATATCAACTATCTTGGATTTAAGTTTATGTCTACGTTATTATGTATTATCTAAATCTATATTTCTGTAAAATAAGCAGTGTGATATATAAATTATCCCTTCTTGCAATAGTAAATACAGTACTATAAGTACTATCAAATAAGTACTATAAAGTGTCCATATATTAATGCGAGCAATTCCACTTAACAGTGTGTTTCATGTAGTTTTGTGGAATCTTGAAATGCAAATATCCTGTTGATTATAAAATGTGTGTTTTTTATTTACCTTTCTCAGTTTGTGATGGCTCTCGTTGCACCGATTTAATGTTAGTTTCATGAAGAATTTCTAAATGAGGATGAGTATTAATCACTTCTGGTTCTGGTACTCTTATTACAAACACTCGATCGCTATTTTGATGACGATCTTCAAAGCTTCCATCCTGCCATGATTTCCTTCCTGACTGTCGACGGGGAACGCATGAATTTTCTACGGACAAAAATTTACAATTTCCTCTATTCACATACTTAACAGTTTATTGTTTAATGCTTTTCTTATCTGTTAAACCTTTTTAAATGCATACTCTCGTCCGTAAATATTCGGACACTCACTAGTTTCAGCTTTATTTTTATTTAATAATATTAAATGTCTCAAAAATTAGAATAATTAATGATTTATTGCTTTCTGGCACTGAGTGCAATTACTTAAATATTTAAGTATATTAAAAATTGTAAGGCTTAAAATTTTTTTATTAATAGATAGTCAGTGTATTATTGATATTATTTAAGTTATGATTTTTTAAGCAAAAGCTGGTTCTAAATTTTCAGTGCTCATAACTTGAAAAGTTTTAACCATACCAAAGTACAAAATATTAGTGTTTAATTCTTGAGCCGAATTCTGTAAGTATGAGGTTTTCAAAAATGCACAAGTATTTACTTTAATTTATTATTTATCGATGTTTATTGTTGCAGTATTTGTAACTTCCGAGAAAATCAAATTTGTGCAAAATTTTCACACTTTAAACATCGAAAATATTGTGTGCTTCTACAGTAGCAGTTTGTTCATTTTTGTATGAAAACAATTCCATTAATTCCAATAATGTATTTACAAAATATGTATTAACAATACCTGATCCTTTTTTAATCAACTGATCCTGCAAGTATTGACCGACAGAGGGTAACTTTGTTATCGAATCTTCTTCTTGTTTTAATATTTCTTGCTGTTGTTGTTGTTGTTTAGTGTTTTTATCTAGATCCAATAATATTGGGGAATGAGTACAGTCTTCGTTATTGCTATCATTTTCAGACTGAAAAAGATGTCAGATCACATTACACAGGAAAAAAGCATTTTTGATATTCATTTTTATATTTACTGATTTTCTTTTTACTGTTCTAAATACTTTGATTTATTAAAATTTTAATATGAATACGAGTTAAATGAATAAGAGTTAGCGTTTTATTTAAAAGATGATTAATCGATTAATAGTTAGACCTATTTCTTACATGGAAGTTTTGATTTCACTTCAATTGCATTATAAGGAATGTTTAATTGGATTATTAAAGAATTTGTATACCTGAAATATATCTATCAAAATAAAATTTTCTATATAAACAAACAATAAATTTTCTATTTATTCGTCATGCAATAATTAGTGTCTAACTCTGTAATGCGTTGAAAAATTATATTGAAACGCGTTATTGTACTCCACTCAGATTATAATTATCACAATAAAATTTACAATTTATAATAAAAGACGAAACTCGATTCATACCTGTTTTCATCGTTCACCAAATGTTTTTTGTATAACAATTTTTTGATTCGTTAAAAACTTAGTTGTATCGTCAAGCCATGTAATTTAAAAGTATAATTACCAAAATAAAATTGCTATTTTTCAGCATAAAAATTAGCTATCTGCCTAATAATCGATTGTATTAATATATTTAAATCTAATAATATTTTATTTGACATAAGGAAAAGCATACCTTAGCCTTTGTCACAAAAATAAGAAATAGTATATGTACAATATTTGTCTTTTTCGCATATGTAATATATGTAATGTAACTTTACATGTATAATGTCTCATATACACCGTGTTATTTCAATTAAAAATAGTTTATAATTTATAATAGATATAAAAAGTAGTAGTATATACTGTAACGTATGTACATTATTCAATGTTTTGCGCACATGTATGTAACGTAATTTTATATGCATAATATGTGATATACATAGCGTTATTTTAATTAACCATAACTTATAATTTGTAACAGAAATAAAATATAGTAGTATTTATTAAAACATACGTACACTGTTTAATGTTTTTCGCGTATGTAACATATGTAAGTACGTAGTATCGCCCTGTAATCTCAATCGAACGTAGAAATAAAAAGTATAACATTCCTTTGTTCTTTTACCTTGTTTGTTGAAAGATTTAAAATTGACTGGTTAAATGTCTTAATTGGTTTTGATAAAGTTCACTTTTTATATAATTTAATTTTCACCACATTTTTTACCGAATTAAGAAAATATTATTTTTAATTCTTTTTTGTAAATTTTATTTTATCTTTGCGACCGTAATTTTATTGCGCTATAAAATAGTAATCAAGTTACATATATAAAAAAAGACGTGTAACTTATAATTTTAAAAATGTGCTCAATCAAGTGCCAAATAAAGAAAACTTTGAAATATAAATAGAAGGTTGAAACATCGTCAAAAATATGTTTTATTGAATTTTTTTATTTGGTCCAATAGTTCGATGGTGAAGATTGTGATGAAATGTGAAATGTTGTGAAAACTTAGTTACCTCGTTTCTTGACAATTCGTTGGTGTATTCTTCCGAATCCATGCCACAAAATCAATCACCGATGAATCCAAATAGTGATTCCTTACTTTTTCGGAACAGTTTGTCTAAGAAGCAACTAGGGTACTGCCGACCCACCTTCTTCGAGAAACTTTCCTAACGTATATATCACACGCGACTGTCGAACACGTTTGTCGTCGGATAAGATGTGGATCGGTCACAGACAGTCGTTATTAATGTTAATTTTATCCATTTATTAAGTATTCAGGTGTTCAAACAGAGGTTCCCAATTCACGGAGATAAACGCCTCCGCCCGAAGCGGCTTTAAATCAACAGGGATGCACTATAATCCTTCCTCAAGAATTCGAGTCTATTTTTATGATTATACAATTTAAATGACAAGGCTTTCAGCTGTATTCATCTTTTTTTAACTGTGCCATCAAGTTGCTTCATTTTGCTGAACTCTTTAGTATTATTTGAACACTCGAAATGATTAACACTCGAATTGAAACGACAATAATTTAAATATAGGGTTAAACTTCGTTTCTTTTTAACTTTTTTTTTATAATTAGATAGTACTTGATAAATATAGACGAAATACAACGATTTTTGTATTTATTCGCTCGGAAGTTATGAATTCTTAAAATTTGGTATTTGCGAAGTACTACATGGTTATCAACTCTTCTGAAACTCTTTCGTTTTGCTTAAGCGTGCTGTATTGCCAATACGAATAGTAGACTGTTAAGGTGTTAGTTATTGTTTACACCATAATTTTTGATAGTATAATTATGACTATTAATATTACGAAATGAGGAGGAGATTTCCAATCGTTGTTCAGATAAATAACTTATTTAAGTAAAGAAAAATCCGAGTAGTATTGATAGGGCTAAATATTAATCCATCAGGTCAATCGTACTAAGAATGTTTCACAAATAAAGTCATATTTTTAAGGACTGACGGAGGAAAACTTGGTAAAAGAAAATACAAAGTAGAAAAGTAGATGGTTATTGAGTGTGGGGGATGGTCGACATTAACACAAGCGACTCTCGAATAATTGTTGTTCAGAATTCTTCAGTGTTCACTATGTTACCAGTTACAGAGAAGCACGTTAATGTCGCTAGTGAAATTCACACGGACTATTTAAAAAATTACACAGGACCGCAAAAGGATATAAAGAGTGTTAATCGCAGTAAAAAGTTCATAGACAAACATAATTTACTTTGAATTTCAGTAAGATTGCGATGAAATTTCGATTAAGTTTTAAATAAACGGAATCTAATAAATATTAGCTAGCGATGATACGCATACTCAAAAAATGGAATCATACTGGTGTCCGACAAAAAACTGGATGAGAAGAGGACGTTTTCACAATGAAATCGTTTGCGAATATTTATGGTGACAATTCTGTTGTCAAAATAATATTAACCTAATAGCATTTTTAAATAATAAAATTTACTTAGTTATTACATTATACAGTCCCATCGAATTAGGACCACTACAAACAAGTATTTTTTACGTTAATCGTAAAATTAAAAGGTCTATTCAAATTGTAATGATATAATTTATTAGCCACTAACATGACACACTATTACTGTAGATAGCATTATTAACACATGTTAATATCTTGTATTTCTACCCTTTTACCCTTTACTTTTATATCTCTTTTATACCTTCATTATTTTTCAAAATATCTGTAATTCTTTTCGACTCAGATAATGTGGTTGGAGAGTTGTAAATTAGTCTTTTGAGGAAGCTCCATTCACCAAATTTGACCTCACACGCTTTCGATACTTGAGTCTAACGTAAACGCTTGCACAGGCCTTAATCGCTCATCACTCACACAATTGATTATCACAAAAGTAACAAATTGCTATGCATATGTCGTTATTAACGTATTTAATAATAATATACATGATTTAAGACAATTTTCCATATATAACATAATGTTATAATCATAAAAGTGAAATTTTCATACGTGCTCCTAATTCGACGGTCAGCGACTATACATACATATATGTATATGCAATGTCAGTTCTGAAGTGAAAAGTGAAGGTAAGAGAACAGGTATTTGGTGAATGAACGATCCACAATAAAATTTGGCAACGATACAGCTGGCCAGCTGCTGCATTGGAATAGCAAATCCATGTGACTGACTGTCAGTATTATTTAATAACTAATTAGCGCTCATGTTCATGTCAACCTTTCACACATGATTCTCCAACGTTTATACTTTTACATTTACATTATACATTATACTTTTATTTTATCATGATAGTAACAAATTAATTGCTATGTATATGTATATCGTCATCAACGTATTTAGTAATAATTTGAATGACCTAAGACAAATTTCCATGTATGACATAATGTTTTAGGTATAAAAATGAAATATTCGTACACAGTCATAATTCGATGGTCAGGGATTCCACAACCGAAACCAAACTTTAACATCATATAATTGAACCAACAGATTCTGACATTTAAAATCATATTTTTTCGATATTTATTGCATACTATTAGATTATGCAAATAGTTAAAAAAAATTGTGTTCTAAGATGAATTCTATCATAAATTTAATTACACACTTCATTTGGTGTTTAGATATTGATTAATTTAATTGCTCATTCTACTTTTTACTACCCATAACGTAATTGATGAATCATATAGCATACATCGAATATATCACTAATGCGGTTGAGTATTATAATAAATATTTAGAATAATAGAACTGTATTAATTTTCGGAGAAATTATCCTCATTTGATTTATAGAAACTGAATCATTAGAAGTCAAATTATGAATGTTTTAGTTTTAGATTGTTCTTCGTATTAATTTTAAAAATTATTTTGATTTTTCTTTTAAACATTATTATTCGTACATACTAAAATTTATTATTTTAAGGTTTGGCTGTTTAATTTTGTCGGTTTAATATATGCCATTGCTAAACTTTGGATTACAATTAACTAACTCAGTTATTCAAGGATTAAGTGTATGTTTACATAGGGGGATCAGGGAACATATATTTTCGAGGATTTCTTAAAAACGTAGGTATTTTATTTATAAATACGTGTTCACTAGTATCGAGTCATTTTTTTGTATTAAAATAGCAAAAAAAATAGAAAATGATATTGGACATTAGCGGTGAAGATCTATTTCGAGGTTAAATTTTGGTTTCGAGTCATATTAAAAAAATAAAAAAATGGGAAATGTTTATATAATATATTAAATAACTTAGCCTTTATCGCACCAAATTTTCGAAGAATTAACTCACATTAGAAAGGCAGTGGATAGCAATTTTTGATTTCCAGAAAGCTGCTTGCTTTTTGTCTGTGTAAAACAAACTAAAAGAAAACGACAAAAGCTCTCAATAATGACTATATTTTTATGTATAAAAAAATCTACAAATTAAACTAACTCAGTAAGTTTTGAAAAATATACTTTACAGTATTTTAAATCTTTAAAATTTTATCAAATTTACTAAAAATGAACTGATATAATTTAGGAAATAATAAACACGTGTAAAAGTTTTAGTCTTTTTATTTTCTTTACAGTTTAATAGCCGAAAACATTTACCCTTATTTTTTAAGATTCACTTTCGTTGATATTTTAACAATCTCATTGAGAAAGACAGAAGAAAAAACAGGAAATTTGTATTTTTTCTAATTTTAGCAATGTTTCAATCGCTGTTCTGGTCCTCATATACATATTTTTATATGTACTCATATAAAAATTGATCACACTGCATTCATAAAATTGTATTAGAAGAACTAAAACTCATATTTTAAGTAATTGTCATTAGCACATAGAAGTTTGTGAAAATGGAATTTTAACAAAAATATGCTTCATTAGATGATCGAAAAATATACTTTTCCCATATTGCACATAATGTGAATAATCTGTGTATTTCTTAGTTGTAAGTGCGAAGTTTTATTAAAAAAAGGGGACTTTAATAATATTATGAATTTACAAAATTTTCTGATTGCCACCGAAACATTGAAATAACATTCTAAGATGCTATTAAAGTAATTGAGATATGTTGCAACAATATTATGCGACATCGATAAATTCATTTTTGATGTTTAAACTTATATATTCATACAATTGGTAATAATTAATAATTTGGGAAAAGTTATTGTTGTTCTTAAAGTTCAAAATTCTCAAATTTCTTCAAATTTTAAATATTTCCAAATTTTCATGTTCATAAATAACACAATCTTTTTAATTTTGTGTTACCAAATCTCTATATTTTCAAATAACTAATTTAGAATTCCTAACTATCCTTATTCTGTTAATCATCGAATACAAACAGTGGACGAGAAATGAACCTACTCTTTTCCTAAGGATTTATTTCCGAAATTACATGGTAAATCATTTTCCTTTTTTTATAGCACATCGTGTTATATACTTTTCTAATCCTTGAGCTTTTTAAGCAAATTTAAAATAAGGTTTTCGAGTTATAATTAAAAATATACTCTTAAAAAATGTTTCCCTTATACTTTACCTCGTAAATATTACGGTTTAAAATGGAATTATCCCTGTTTTGGTACAGATGACATTAGTGAAAGTTCACTAAAGTATAGATATTATTATTTACATTCAATTGAATTTCATAGAAATTTCATAATTAAGTACGTTTTGAAATATAAACAAAATTCACGTTGTGTGCTTGCATTGCGGTGAATAGAAACATTATCATTTTAAAATGTGAATTATATTCCATTTTCTTAAAAATAAAGAAGCAAATGTGATTCTAAAATTTCTTAACGTTTTTCACTATTCGTCCTTGTAATTTGGGAGTATCTAAAATGCACTGAAAACTCCCCATATTATCATACGACCTGCGTCAAAATTATGCGTTGAAGAAATATCATCTCAATTAGAGTCTACAATTTTTTACATGATCTACGATGAATAGAAATTCTGCTTAAACGGGCTAAACAGTTTTAATTCCCACTGGTTTGATATTCGAAAATAAAAAAAATATTTCTCGCCGTATAATTTAGCCGCGGACTACCTTAAGATAGGGGAACTTTAAGTGCATCTTGCAAACTGATAAATGCAAGAATTAATAGTGAAAAATATTTTTATACGTTTTTCGGATATAAATATCAGTGAAAATGTTTGGGAAATGCTAACGTACTTATAAAGAAGACAAAAAATACTTGAATATTTAAAAATTGGAACTATGAACTATTGAAACTGCTACATAAGTATCTGAATAATTATAACAAGTTATACTGCAAGAAAATGTCTAGAATACGAAAAGCAAACATTAAAAAATTTCGAGATAGACATATTTTTAGTACTTGCTCTTTGAGTTATGGATTTTCGTATCGACCGATGAGAACCACTGGGATCATCGGAATAAAAGTGGGAATACAAACATCGCAATATAATAGACGCTCGTTCGATGGAAATACTAATGAGACGAACCGTGTAAGTATAACGGATTGCAAAGAATAGCGATCGCCTTTTAGGATGCAGCGGAAAGTGTTTGACTTTCGATGAAAATTAAACATCCGTTTCTTTGAATAGGACTAATAAGTATCGATGTAACTGGGTATAGACCGAAGTGGGTCTGACGCACTCGAAATGTAAACTCTCCACTTTCCTCTTTATAAAAATTTCTACCAAGAGGTGTCAGAAGATACCTTTTGAAACTTAAAGTAATTCTCTAAGTTGAATCATTTCTCCACAATTAATTCTTTCGCCTTTCATACAGTAGTTGCTAATTCATTCAGCGACATTCATTTCATGACAGTCCTCAATTTTAAACCATTTTACATATAAATATCAACACCATTTTGCAGCATCGTATAAATTATAATGAGATTAAAGAATTTTTACTGCAGTTGAAACAAAAAATACAGGAATTGCGGCATAACTTTGATATTCGCTCATTTTCCGCTATGTTGCATTTTAGTGTACACCACTATGTTTATATTTTTTTATTATATGAATTAAGAATTTACAACCCAATTAAATAATTTTTAACAAAAACACATCAATGTATCAATAAATATATTCCTCAAATTATTTACATTTAATCGATAATTTGAAATCCCAACAGTTTTGGCAATTATTTGCATTCATTCAAAAGATGTCAAAAGCCTTTTGGTTGAAATTGGTATACACAAAATCCTGGTAGAAATAGTGTTAATATGGTAGATATGTAAACTGGATATATTTGAATGCAGATAAATATGGATTGAATTTAATGCGTATGAAATTTTTTGCAAAATAATTCATTTTATTGGAATTGATTCTGAATTTAATTTTAATACGTGTTCTTGAATTAAGGTTTAATTACAGAACGAATAGCAAACGATTTTATTTTAAAAATAAAATTGAATATGATCAATAGAACTCTTCTTGATCGATGGCTTTGATAACAGAACTCTTTTTGACCGACGACTCTGATGATCACCACACCAATGGTACCTCTGACGCCATCTAGTAATGAAGTTTCGAATTATTGTAACTTATTGCATTTTTTTATGCAATAAAAAGCTTATTACAATTAAGTAATGTAATTACAAGGATGAAGTACGGATGAAATACGGAAAATACCTTCACAGTGTTCTTGAACCGTAATATTCAAAATTATTATTATTTAAAAAGAGAAAGTGAGTTCTGAAACGAACCCATAGATTTGTTTATAATGATGCGCACAATACAGTATTGCCTCGAAACAAGCAACATGCTTGGGACCGGCCAGTTGCTTACTTCGAAAGTGGTACGCTGTTCCGCTTGTCGTTGTTATCGAGCGCGACGACGGTGTCAAGTGGATCGAACACGATTTTTAACGAGAATCCGTGTGCGAAACTAAGTCCGTAGACAGGAGATTTGGTCAGAGGTTTTACGTATTTGAACTTTTACTTTTGAATGAACCTTTATTCATAGCCCACGGGCCCTTATATATGGATAGGAGTTTTGTAGAGGGGACTTATCGGTTTCGGGGGTTTGCTTATGACTGACTATTGACTTGAAAGTAGTGGCCGCTGACTAATGGTTGTTGATGTGATGATACTATTCGTGATTCAGGGTGTAACAAAGTTCGGGGTGACTTCATATTTGAATGAGTGCGTCACAACGGCGATCGCGTAGAAAAAACAGGAGGTTGGGTGTAGCGATAAACTATAAATCAATCGGTCGAGCAGCGATGTTATACTTTAGACGAGGACAGAACACATGCTTTCCTTTTTTTAACCAACTTCGAAAAAGGAGGAGGTTACTCAATTCGATCAGTATTTTTTTTTTCTTTTTTTTTTTTCTATGTGTGCCCGCCGATTACGCCTAGCTGGATGGACCGATCGGAACGAAACCTTTTGCATCTAGTAGGTTCTGACTCCCCATTGGTACCATTATCAAAAAATTTTTCATTTTTTAATTACAAGGTATTGTTATTGCAAAAAACCGGCAACTTTTGAAATAAACTTTTCTCGATTTTAGTGCGCTTTTAATATCTTATCACGGACATGATTCTGAACAATGTTGTTCCTATACAAATTTTGCGGAAAGGTTTAGTTTTCGAGATATTAGCGAAAAATTGTTATTAACTTTTGAAATCAACTTCGAACGATTTTTATGTCCTTCGAATATGTTGTTAGGGACGTGGTTCTGGACAACTTTTTCCTTTTGCATAATTGGCGGAAAGCTTTTGTTTTCGAGATATTAGCGAAAATTGTTGTTAACTTTTGAAACCAACTTCGAACGATTTTTATGTCCTTCTAATACGTTATTAGTGGCATGATTCTGAACGAGTCTTTCCTTGTGCATAATTGACGGAAAACTTTAGTTTTCGCGATATTAGCGAAAAAAAAATTGAAAAACGAATATCCATGTTGTCTTTTACTTAATTATGTTCATGGCATTTACGCAGACAAAAAAAAGGACCGGAAGAACTGTCTCACAGTATCCTATATAATTCTCCCCATTCCACTAAAAAGCGTGAAATAAAATAATTTTAAGAAAAAAAATACGCCGACTTCGAAATGCACTAAAAAGTATAAAATAATTTATATTTCCCAATGAAGTAATTTCTATTTCATTCAATCATACAATTACGTAACAGATATGAATGAAACCTATTTACTCGTTAGGTAGTATATTAAATACATTTCAACCTTTTCGGAGGCGGCGCATAATTAAAAATACCTCAGTAAACGTTGCTGCCAATAACCAGTTGATTGTGGTATGACGTATTGGAAATTAATAAATCCTGAGAAAGAATACGAACCATTATAGATATATCTGGTAATATACGTAAATGTAACGACTGCATCTTCATTTCGCAACGTTTCTGATATAAATGAAATTGAATCGACTTCGTTCGCATGTGGAAGCCATGGATCTAAGAACCTATAAACGGAGCCCACGACGCACAGTGGTCCCAAATCGCGAAAAGCTGGCCAAAAGTCGAAAAATGAAGTATTCAATTTTTACCTTTTAACTATTGGGTTGGGTACACTGATAGCTTATGACTTCAGTTCCAAAAGGTACAACTGTCCAGTTCATCTACCTGCATTGGTATTTTAGTAGGAAATTGACTTTCGTTCGAGCAATACCTAGCGCGCGAATTCAGTAAAAATAGAGTTCATTCGAAAAATTTGTAACTCGGTCCCCAGTGCATCAATTTTGATTCTGTAAAATGGAAAACACAGCTAAAGGTAAGTAGAATTCATAGACATATTACAAAATCAAATCTTACAAAGTATAATGCGACAATTGAACAACGCTTTTTAATAAAAATTCAAGTAAGCGACGACCTCGGTATTTAGAAAAAAAGGGAAAAGTTTATGAGTTAGATGGAGTTGGGCTAAAAAACCAATTGTGATATTTAGTTAAGACTATAATGCATCAGAATTAACAAAAAAATGCTGCCCATATCTGCCCCTTGAGTCTTAATGAACGTTTGAAAATGTAAATACTTGTGTTTGCCGCTGATTCATGCGTGTTCGCCTCTCTCTTTCTCTCTTTCTCCCTGTCATACAATTAGTCATTCGCTCACTATTTTTGTCTCCTTTTTTTCATACCTGCATAGAAATTACAAATAGGGAAGAGGTCAACATTCAGGTATACGTGACCCCCGGGCACATAATGCCGAAGTACAATTAAGCAAATAAACGTTGAGTTTAAGAATATTCAGCATCAGTTTTTCCATAACTTTTTACGAATATTGATATGGACGTCACAAGATTGTTATAAATATTATTAAAAAAAGTATAATATAAATCGGTCTATAGAATTTAACATTATGAATAAAAGATGTATTGATATGTTTGCACGTGCGTCTATAATTACATTCTTGCTGGAAAGATTGAACTTGTTTAAAATATAGTTTAGTATAATATGTACATGTACATTTATATTTCAGTTCCTCAAGATATTACCCTATCAAGGAAACAAATATTCATTGCATTAAAAAGTAATTTGAATGGAACAAAAAGTAATTTAATAAACGTAATTAATTATTTTTTTCGTAATTTTGTCTTTAATTTGGAACCTCGAAAACCACTTTGTACAAATTTTCAGCTAAATAGAATAATTCTTTCATATTTTGGTCAGCTTTTTGTTTTTTTTTTAAATACTCAACGTCCGTATTGAATCCGCCATTTTGTTTTTCGTAATTCTGACTTTTGATTTGTAATGAGTGACCTCGAAAACCCCTAGATACGAAGTTTCATTAAAATTGAAATACTCCTTCATATTTTGGCCAGCTTTTCGCGATTTGGGACCACTGTGCGACGCGGGAATTACTAAATTTGCGGCAGATGGGCTCTATCTTTATAGTATATGCGGCGATCGAGTCTTTCCGTCGCATACTCTATGAATCTAGATAGACCATAGTTACATTCTGTACGCACTAACACCTACTTCGCGGCGTGCTGTCGAGTTATATGTATAGAAAAAAAATAATTATATAAGCTTTGCCTATGTTCGGCTGTCCAAAGGTTGACATGTTCAAGAAAATCTTTTAATTTTGCGCCGCCTCCGAAAAGGTTGAAATGTATTTAATATACTACCTAACGAGTAAATAGGTTTCATTCATATCTGTTACGTAATTGTATGATTGAATGAAATAGAAATTACTTCATTAGGAAATATAAATTATTTTATACTTTTTCGTGCATTTCGAAGTCGGCGTATTTTTTTTCTTAAAATTATTTCATTAGTACTTGTAAAAGGACCCCGCACAGATCTTATGGAAAACGGTCCCCGGTTTAATTAGCTGAACTTTCGATATTTGATGTTTTGATCAAAAGTTCCAATGAGCTCAAGCTCGTAAATTGAACAATTTCCGAGATACAGAGGATCAAAAGTCAATAATAGTGTCTTATTCGAAACTACCATGTTTGAGCATATCTGAGTGTAAGAAGCACTGTTGCGCAAAAATCGCCCAAAAGGTAAAAAATGGTTCTCTTTTTCATTGTACAAACGTGAAGCACCGTCGGCATTAGCGTTATCCAGTGTGCACCGCGAGGAGGTTGCTCGATCGGATTTTGCATACCACGAGGCCCTAAAAAGGGCCGTTTTTATAGTTCTCTCTATTCGTCCATAAGAATCTCAAAATTCATATTTTTTTTTCTTTTTTTTATTAGAATACACTTGAGAACCAATACGGACCTATATGTGTTGTCTTTATTAAATACAAATATAAATTCTTTTGACAGAATAACAAAAGATATAAAACTATAAAGTATTGCATATACATAGGAACTTTTGGATACAATCAGGTAATTTTCATTTAGCCTAACTTAACCCTATCTAAATACGTATTAATAACAAACATTGTCCTACATAAATATATTTGCTCATGAAAGAATACCTAAACAAAGTATAACTTGTTCGAGAATCCAAACAAAGTGGTAAAGCAAACCGTTAGAACCGCGAAAAACACACTTTTTCTAGTTACCGTACCATAACATCGGCAAAAGTCGTTGGCGGTGATTTGTTTTTCTAGTCTAGCTGTTGTTGCGACTCCAACCGTCAAACCGGCGCACGGCAACAGCTAGGCCAATCAGACGACCCCGCGAACTCCACTCTTTGTTTGGATTCTCGAACTGCCGCAACGGAGAAAAATTGAATTCTCCAATCGCGGAATCCAGGCGACTACATATAAGAGCGTTGAACCTTGGGCGGCCCTACTGGTTTTCGAATACTCACGTGAACATAATCGCTAACGAACGTCTCTACGAGATTAACTCAGTTTAAGTTACTTAGCTAAGCGCGACCGCGTCGCCGAATAAAAAGCACTTATACTCTATATCCGCGAAGCCGCCCAAGGCTCGACACAAAATTGTTAACACCGTTAAACCAATACTACTGTATATATATTTCTTTATGTGTCGTTAAATATAAGGTGTACAGTCAAATTGTTACCGTGTAATCGTGAGTGTATAAAGTCGTTCGTGAACCTATCATATTAAATAAACTTTGTAAATTGTTCTTATTGCACTTTTTTGCACCCAGCCAACTTCCACGTTATCGAGCTCAGCACTGAGCGTTCCGGCAATTCGACGACACACCATCACCGTCGAAACATTGGTTTTTCGAGCCGGATAGGTAACGTGATCGATAAAGGTGCTAGTGCATAACGCGAGTGAGTTGCAATGGCTGAACTTGTGGACAAACAAGAACGCTTACAATACTTGATTGAGCGAGCATTGGTCAATTTCAAAAAGATTGGCAAGGACAATGTGACCATCACCACTGTGAGATCCCGCATCTCGACCTTGAAGGAGACGTGGCAACAGTACCAGGCTGGCGATCTTCTTCTGGCGGAACAAGTTCCTGCTGACAAGAGAGCGGCGTGGGACTACTTCCGGGATCAGCGGTTCGAAACCACCGAAGAGGTATACCCGACCACGCTGGACTTCTACGAAAACCGCTTGGAGGAGCTTCGAGCCTCAGTCAGCGCAGCCTCCAACGCACCGACTGTCGCAGCGACACCGAAGTCTGGTCATCTGCCGTTAGCTCAGCTGCCAGCGATTCAGCTCCCTCCGTTCGACGGCCAGCTCGACGAATGGGTAAGCTTCCGCGATCGCTTCGACTTTCTAATCTTAAAAAATCTGGAGATTAACGGGTTTGCACGCATGCATTATTTAGTTTCTGCTCTTAAAGGACGCGCGTTAAATTGTATCGCAAACCTTCCGGTAACGGCGGATAGTTTCGAAATAGCGTGGAACACATTGAAAAAGCGGTTCGAAAACAAAAGGCGTTTACTTACATCGCATCTATCAGCGTTGCTCGACCTTACGCCGTTGTCGTGTGAATCCGCAGCGGAATTACAAACATTGCGCGATCGCGTCAATTTCACCGTCGCGTCGCTGAAAAACTTAGGACGCTCGCCCGCGGAACTTTGGGACGACATGCTAGTCCATTTAATTGCGCAAAAATTAGATTCTCCCTCACGAAAAGCATGGACCGCACACATTAGCGAAAATGACGATCCCCCTTCTTTTACGGTTCTGTAACTGTTTCTCGATGCTCGCGTTCGTGCTTTAGAAGATTTTAATACCGTCGCATCGTCTAAACCTGCCGGTAATCCGGTTTCGTCGGCCCGCGTTTACGCTATTACAACGTCAACAAACACGAACAATATGTGCCCTCTGTGTAAAGCGCGTCACTACCTCGTCGCGTGCCTCGCGTTTTTAGCGAAAACACCACGACAACGCGCGGATTTGATTAAAAGATACTAACGGTGTTTTAATTGTCCGAGTCACAGTCACGCCGTCCAAGAATGCTCTAATAAATACTCGTGTCGATTATGTCAAAAGAGGCATCATTCCTTGTTGCATGAGGAATCCGTTTTTCCGCGTGCCGCACCTGCAAATGCGCCGAATAAAACAAACGTGTCTTCTCCCATGGCGGGGGGCTCGGAGATAAATACTCACCTTGTGTCCGCTAACGCTAAAGTTCCGCCTCCGGTGTTGCTAGCGACTGCAATCGTAGCGGTCCAAGTCCCTTCCGGACGCCGCCTGATCACTCGCGCACTAATTGATCAAGGATCAGAAGCGAGTTTCATCTCCGAGGCCCTTGCACAAACGTTACTCGTGAAACGTACTCGAGTATCTGCGTCGATTTTGGCAGTCGGCGGCGTTCATGCCGCTGCCGGCACCGCGCGTCATGCGACAAAAATTATTGTTTCTCCGCGCGTATCCCCCATTCCGACGATCACAACGACGGCACTGGTGCTCAACTCACTGTCAACGTACTGCCCTAAAAGCACTGTTCTCAACCAGTCTTTAGCACACTTGACGGATTTACCTTGGGCGGATTCCAATCCTACACGTCAATTTCCCGTACATATCATCCTGGGCGCTGATGTATACAGTGATATAATTCTCGAAGGTGTTCGGAAGGGCGGGCAGGGTCAACCCATCGCCCAGCGGTCAATATTCGGGTGGATAATTTCAGGCCCTTTTTCCGTGGTGTCGTCTTCTCCACGCGTTTCTGTGTATCACAGCTCTTTGGACGAATCTCTTAGTCACACTTTGCAAAAGTTCTGGGAAATCGAGGAGCTTCCCTCCAAGGTCATCGCCCGTTCTCCCGAAGAAGAGCGATGCGAAAAATTTTGTCAAGAAACCACCTCGCGTACTTCAACCGGTCAATACATCGTCCGACTTCCCTTTCGCGATGAAAATGTCACTCAGCTCGGGCACTTACGTCAGAAAGCGTTGACCATGCTAAACTCCCTTTTTCGCAAATTTCGGTCTCAGATCACACTCGCAACGAAATATAAACAATTCATGTAAGAATATGAGAACCTCGGCCATATGCGTCACGTTCTCCGGTCTATTGCTACGCAAAACCTCCGTGTTTATATTCCCCACCACCCAGTCATTCGAGACGACAGTACAACTACCAAACTCGCGTAGTATTTAACGCGTCGAGCGTGACGTCATCCGGGTTAGCCTTGAATGATTTGTTATTGCAAGGTCCTAAGCTTCAGTCAGATCTTCCTACCGTTGTGAATCGATGGCGACAGTTCCGTTATGTTTATACAGCGGACATTGCCAAAATGTACCGGCAAATCTTAGTACATCATGACGACCTCGATTTTCAACGGATTCTATAGATCACTTCTGATCCGAATTACCCGTATGAGTATCAATTGCTAACGGTGACTTATGGCAAGAACTGTGCCCCTTACCTCGTGCTGCGCGTAATTCAGCAATTGATACAGGACGAAGGTAACGCCTGAATCCGGATGGCCTTCCAAATTAACCCCTTCGGACGACTCCGCCGCGTCCGAACAACGTGTCTATCCAAACCCCAACTTGGGATCTCGCGACTCGATTTTCTTCGTGGACAAAATTGATACGCGTGACAGCTTATATTAGACGATTTGTGAACAAGCGTCGCTCAAGGTCGTTATTAGACGCCTCTCCATTAAGTAACCCTTTCGCTCTCATTGCAGAAGAGTGTGCGGCTGCCAAAGTGTTCTGGCTGACACAAATTCAACGGGAAATATTTAGTAAGGACATTCAAGCCTTAAAACATGCCAAACCCTTACCTCGAGAAAGCCGCTTCCTAGCCCTAACTCCTTTTCTCGACAAAGAGGGGCTCCTTCGTATGGGTGGACGACTGCAGAATGCATCCCTGTCATTTTCGGCCAAACACCCAATTCTACTCGGGTCGCACCCTCTTGTTCAGCGCATCATCGAGCACATGCATTTAAAAATGTTGCATGCCGGGACCCAATTGACCTTAGCTTGCCTCCGACAGGAATATTGGATACTCCGTGTTCGGAATCTAACGCGCGCAATAATTAATTCATGTGTTCGGTGCACCCGCGAAAGAGCCAGCAATAGCACTCAGTTAATGGGAAATCTACCGGCCCCGAGAGTCAGCCCCTCGTCGAGGTGTTTCGAGCACTGCGGTATAGACTATGCCGGTCGAGGTTGGCTGTCGTGGCGAGCGCACGTGTTCGGGGGTCGCTCCGCGATAAATTACAATTTTGGTGGGAAAAAGTGGTTTAAGTGTGATAAATAATGTTGTGAAGTGAGGGGCGACCGTGGGGGAAGTGGGCGGTGAAAATTTTGTGAAAATCGAAAGTGGAATAGTGAATTTATAAATAAAAAACGAAATTTCGGTAATGGCGACCTCCACGCGACGCGAGGAAAAGCATGGGGTGCAAACCCATGAGTAATCGAAAGCGAGGAAGCGAGTGTTCGGATCGACCGCGGAATAAAATAAATATGTGCGCGACTTAAATACGATTATTTTTATATATCGCGAGTGAAATAGTGCAATTTAAGGGTGAAAGCTGCCCTTGAAGAAGGACTTGCGTGAACACGTGGTCGTGCAGCATGTAGAAGTTGCGAGAGAAAGTCGTAGAAATTAGATTAATTAATTATAAAGCAAATGTCATTAGGGATCTAGAGTGCGGGAAGGGGCGAATGAGGCATACTGAATGCACGCGGTGATTGGTCTTGGCTATTTTTGTATTTTCGTGATAGTAAATAAATAATGGCGTCGGTCAAGCATGCTTCGATATATCGTACGAACACGTGGGCATCTCCGCACGAGGGAAAGCGTAGAGCGTAAAGGCCGGTTCACAAACATTCAGCATGGCCGGGGAAGAGTCGCTGCAGGCGCATGGAGAGCGGCCCTTAAGGACGAAGCCTAAAGGCAAAGCAAAGGCATGCGGCAACAAGTAAGATGGCGGAGGAAGGACCGCCGCAAGCGCTTGGAGAGCTGCCTTCAGGGACGAAGCCTATGGGCGAAGCGGAGGCACGCGGCAACAAGCAAGATGGCGGAGACATGGCGCGTTTTTCAAATGGTAAGCGGATTGATTGAAGCAAGAAGACAGGGAGGAGGAAAAGAGGAAGAGGCGAGACGACACGGAACGAAGTGAAGGAAGGAGGAAATAAATAAATAAATAAATTAATTAATTAATAAATGAAGTGAAGTGAATGAGATTAATAATAATAATAATAATAATAATATTAATTAGTTCATAATTAACGAATAAATTATTATAAATAGTGAAGTGATTAGTAGGTTAATAAAATAATAAATTAATAAATAATAAATAATAAATAATTAACAGATAGGCAACTAACTCGGTGTAGTGTTAGGAAAGTGTTGTGAGAGTGCAGTGAAGTGCTAGGAGTGTTGCGGGCACAGGGGAATACATGTGACCACGTGCGCGAGTGCAGAAGAACAGTGCAAAGCGGGAAAATCACGGAAAAGTGCTGGAAGAACTGTGGAAAACGCTCCAGCACTCTGGAAACTCCGAAGACACAACGATGGTGGAGAAAAGGGGCCGCACTGAGAATAACCAGAATATCCAGCATGGCGAGGGAAGGAACGCTGCGAACACTTGGAGAGCGGCCCTAAAGGGTGAAGCAAAAGGATGCAGCAACAAGCAAGACGGCGGAGGCACGGCGCGCTTTTCAAACGGCAAGATGAGGGGAAGAAGTAAGAAGACAGCGAGAGGGAGAAGAGGTAACGGCAAGAGGAGGGAAAGAAGCAAGAGGACAGCGAGAGGGAGAAGAGGAAGAGCAGGAGCAGAAGAAGCGGCGAAACAAAATAGAAATGACCGATCAAACGACTCAAACCCGCAAGGGAGGAAACCGGTGCCAGCCTGGTCATAGCACCATTAGGGGGCACAAAACGGTGACCAACGGAGCGGGGGAGAGGAGGGAGAGAGGTCAATTGAGCAAAGCATCCTTCTGATCAACTGTTGATTCAACTAGGGACCCAGTCGTCAGCCTGGTCATGGCACCATTAGGGGGCGACAATGGGGACCAAGTGGGATCGGCGGAAGAGAAGAAGGAGAAAACAAGACACGATCGATCGAACGACTCAAACCTGCAAAGGAGGAAACCGGTGTCAGCCTGGTCATAGCACCATTAGGGGGCACAAAACGGTGACCAACGGAGCGGGGGAGAGGAGGGAGAGAGATTAAACTGAGCAGAGGATCCTTCTGATCAACTGCTGATTCAATTAGGGACCCAGTCGTCAGCCTGGTCATAGCACCATTAGGGGGCGACAATGGGGACCGAGTGGGATCGGCGGGAGAGAAGAAGGAGAAAACAAGACACGGTCGATCGAACGACTCAAACTTGCAAAGGAGGAAACCGGTGTCAGCCTGGTCATAGCACCATTAGGGGGCACAAAACGGGGACCGACTGAGCGGGGGAGAGGAGGGAGAGAGATTAAACTGAGCAGAGGATCCTTCTGATCAACTGCTGATTCAATTAGGGACCCAGTCGTCAGCCTGGTCATAGCACCATTAGGGGGCAACAATGGGGACCGAGTGGGATCGGCGGGAGAGAAGAAGGAGAAAACAAGATATGGTCGATCGAACGACTCAAACTTGCAAAGGAGGAAACCGGTGTCAGCCTGGTCATAGCACCATTAGGGGGCACAAAACGGGGACCGACTGAGCGGGGGAGAGGAGGGAGAGAGATTAAACTGAGCAGAGGATCCTTCTGATCAACTGCTGATTCAATTAGGGACCCAGTCGTCAGCCTGGTCATAGCACCATTAGGGGGCGACAATGGGGACCGAGGGGATCGGCGGGAGAGAAGAAGGAGGAAACATAAGGAAATTTGGCTGGCGCCTAAACGGCGGCAACAAATGAAAGCAGCAACAATGGCGGGCAACGCTATGAGCGACCCGAAAGCTTGGCAGACTTTTTAATCGGAAAGTACTGGAACGAGGAACTTGAACGTCAGCCTGGTCACAGCACCATTAGGGGACGGATTGAGAACCGAGGGAAAGTGCTGGAAGAGAGAAAAGAAATAAATACCGAGAGCAATGGGCTCAAGTAGCGTTGTGAAAGAGGACTGGGACGAAGTAGGAAACGCGGTAAGAGGGAACGGGGTAACAGCCGGGGCGAGGGGCACAAGCGAAAACCGAATGCAAAATCAGAGGGAAAATGAAATTAGGGTTCGGCGCAATGAGATAAGAGTAAGGGTATGCGGGATGTGCAGAAGAGAAGGAAAATAAATCTCCCCACTTAACAGCATATCACTATTTATTCATATATTTATTTATTTATCTATATAATTATTTTTCATTATCACTCACTGATACAACATATATATACATATAAAGGTGCGGTTAGGCTTCGAAATCTGCTCACTTTGCGTTGCTTGCGGTTGCTATAAAGTAGTATAAACATGGGAATATTAAGCGTCGCACAGACAGAAACCTAGGGGATGAAGCAGGGAAAGAGCAAACCGGAAAGCGGGAGTGGGAGGGGCGGGGGGGGGGAGGGCGGAGGGAAGCAAATAAGGAAACAAGGAATAACTATAGAAAGGAGTAAATACAAGATACTCAGGAGTCATAATACGGAGATAAGATAACAGTCAGGAACAGTGTTGCGGGGGCGGGGGGCGCGGGGGTGGGGGCGGGAAACGAGAATATAGCTGAAACGAACAGAGCTAGACTTACCCTAGAAGAAACAAATATAGGACAACTAGAAAGCATAGTATATAAACAACAATAGCAGGCAGAATACCGCTTGCGGGGGGCGGGGGCGGGGGCGGAAATAACGAATATAGCTTAGCGAACAGAGTTAGACTTACCCTACATACTTACCTTTAATACCAAGTCGACAGCGACAAACATAGGTGCGAAATGGTGGGGAGAGGTCGCGGTTTCTTGCCGTATGTTCTCGCCCACCGAGAGGAGGCGCCGGGTGGACGTTACAAGTTCAGCTGGAGATCGGTGCTGCACGCACGGGAGTCTCCCCTAGTTCTTGACGTGCCTCTCGGGCCAAATCTCTTTGGTTGAGGGCATCCATTCCTCACACATGGAACACATACGCGAGGGGGGTGGGGGGAGAGTTCTCTTTCACAACAGCGAGCGATGGCCTAGTCCAGGCACACTATGCCTCACCCGGTAAGGAAGCCTGGCGGGTTGCCGCCAACCCCTGCTTTGCGGGGGCGGGAGACAGTTTTAGTGAGTAGGCCGTGGAAACCGTCCCTCTTCTAGGGGCGCCGGAAGCGGGAGTCTCACACTATCTGGGCTATCTTCCCAGGTGTCCGTTACTGGATTTCTGTCTTCCTTAAACAAAAAAAAAAAAAAAAAAAAAAAAGGTATAGACTATGCCGCGCCCGTCCGTATCCGCCTTTCCGCCGGTCGAGGTCGGACCTCAATGAAAGGTTACGTTGCCTTGTTCGTATGCCTGGCTACCAAAGCCATCCACCTTGAGTTAGTCGCAAACTATTCCACACCCGTCTTTTTAAACGCGCTCTCACGGTTTTGTTCCCGTCGCGGCCTCCCAGCAGCCATTTACTCAGATAATGGAACCATTTTCGTTGGAGGGGATAAAATGGAATTTTATCCCTCCCTCCGCGCCTCATTTCGGTGGCTTGTGGGAGACCGGGGTCCGGAACGTCACACACCATTTGAAGCGCGTTCTCGGTGATCCTACCCTTACATTCGAAGAATTCTATACACTGTTATGCTCAATAGCGGCGTGTTTGAATTCACGACCTATAGCTCCCCTCTCCGATGCCCCGGATGATCTTACTCCCGGTCATTTTCTGATCGGAGTTCCTGTAACCACCCCTCCGCAACCCTTGCTCCTTCAGCTAAAGGAAGACAGGTTGTCTCGATGGCAATTAGTTCGCCATAAAGCCGAAAGATTCTGGAAAATTTGGCAAAGCGATTATCTAAACACCCTACAACAACGTAGCAAATGGCGCCAAGAACTCCCATCGCTAAAAATCGGTCAGCTCGTCCTTGTCAAAAATCCCCTGCTTCCCCCATGTAAATGGGAACTAGGTAGAATTACACAATTACACCCCGGCAACGACGGGTTAACACGCGTTGTAACTATCAGGACAGCGAACACTACGTTGAAGAGGCCCATTGTTAAGCCATGCCCATTACCGGTCGACACTGAGAAATGTGTGCCAGTGCCGCCGTCAAAATACAGCACGAATCCCAAATATGTACGTCTCTGCGAGACTCCTCCCTCCCCCTTTGCGAGCGTCCTCGGGTTTCTTACCCATCATAGATAGGTATTACCGCCGTCATAACAAGGCGGACCCACGAATGTACGTCTGTACGAGACAAACCCCCCTCTCTCCGCGCGCGACTTCGTACTATCGTGAGTGTATAAAGTCGTTCGTGAACCTATCATATTAAATAAACTTTGTAAATTGTCCTTATTGCACTTTTCTTGCACCCAACTTTTCTTGTGACGTATACGTCACGAACCGTCAGCCACGCTCCGTAAGCCGCGTACGCCACCGCGTTGCCTAGCAACGCAGGTGGAGGAAACGGCTACGTTACATGGCGCCCGAACAGGGACCTGTGGAAGGGGACCGCGACACTAGCGGCGGTGGAATTTAGTTTAAGTACGCGTGCGAGAACGAGGAAGAGGTCAAAAGAAGCCGAACCCCCGAAGAGCGAAGACCGAGCCAGAATCAACCCGAAGATCACCAGGCAATGGAACACCGTGCCAGGAGAGAAACGCCGGACACTCCCCGAGGTGCCAAGGGGAGAAGATCGGGAACTTCGGTTCTCCGGGACCTCCGCGACTCGCAGGGAACGACGAGATCGCCGAACACATCCAGTACAACAAGTGGTGGTGTGAATCCGCGAACCGGCCAAACACACCACCTCGTTTGGTCGGAGAGCGGAGGAGCGTCTGGCCTTCCCGCCAACTCCAAACCGACCGGCCGTACCAACACCAGGAACCAGGGCACTTTCCAGGGCGAGGCGTTAGACCCGCCACTCAGTGTACCGGACCAATCAGGAGCGACTCCACCTGCCAATCTTCCGCCTGGCGGAATGAAAGCGGACAATACCAGCCAGCGGTCATCCTTATGGCCACCCCAAACCGAACCAGACCGACCAGGAGAAACCGACACCAGTCAGGGGCAAGAGAGAACGAGGAAGTTCACTTGGCCCCCACCCGCCCGACCCAGACATTCCGCGGAGGCAGCGCCAACTGGCGACGCCAGTTTGGAGGATATAAGAGCAGGACTCCACGCCAGGAGAGAGGCTTTTACCCAGCGACAGCCGAAGAAGACACATCGCAAGGAAGCACCGTTACCAGAACCAAGGAAGAGGATGGCTGGCATAGCATGGGTGTACCGACTACGAAAACTGGAGGTTCTCCGAGAGTTGGAGAGACTCCAACTCCTCACGGACGGCACATGGGTACAGCTACGACAGAGGCTGGCAGACTATGTGCGTAGTCATCCGGCAGAATTCCCCGACAAGCCAGCCGACGAACCAGGATACAAGGAAGAAGTGGACCGGACAAGAGACTACGAAGAATTCCATGCCGAAATCGCCGAGATGTGGCCACAGAACATCCAGGCCATACCCTTCTGGCAGACTCGCTTGATGGGCCCTGGAACTCGGACATTGGGACTTTGAAATTCGCTACCGAAAAGGACCGGACAACGCCGTGGCAGACGCACTCTCACGACAACCACGCACCACATGCGAGATGAGTGGACCGTTCAAATGCTCCTGGTACAATAATCATCTCCAAGGGGTAGCGCAACATTCCGAGCAATACCCTGATTACCGGATCGAGAACGGACGCCTGTACCGCCACATTCTACACACACTGGACTTCAACGAACAAGATTCCAACGAGCAATGGAAGCTGTGTGTAGCCAAAGAAGATCGAGCTCGGGTACTTCAAGAGGCGCACGATGACCCTACGGCAGGACACCTAGGGATCGCCAAGACCTTAGCTCGACTAGCACGAGTCTATTACTGGCCAGGAATGCTGCGAGAAGCCACAAAATATGTCAGGGAATGTCGCAGCTGTCAGAAGTTCAAGGCGCAACAGCAGACTCTCCCAGGAGCAATGCAGTCGACCAATGTCCAGCAACCGTGGGAGATGGTCTCCGCCGACCTCGTAGGGCCACTTCCACGGTCGACCAATGGGAACACAACGCTGCTGGTTTTCCAAGATCGGTTTACGAAGTGGATCGAGCTTCGTCCACTGAAGAAAGCCACCGCAAGCGCCATTGTGAAGGCCCTTAATGAACTGGTTATCTTGTGACACGGGTGCCCACAAGTAATTCTCACGGACAACGGCTGACAATTCATTAGCAGTGAATTTACTCGCGCACTTAAGGAAAGCACAATCCAGCACCGTCGCACTCCACCGTACGCACCACAATGTAATCCAGTAGAACGGGCCAATCGAGTTATAAAAACAATGATTGGTCAGTTCGTCGGCCGGACACAGCGAAACTGGGACCAGCGACTACCAGAACTCGCTTTCGCCTACAACACCGCTCGCCACGAAGCCACAGGACATACACCAGCATTCCTGAACACCGGGCGAGAGTTGACTCCACCAGGCACCCTCCAACATGAGAACCGCCGGCCCGTCGCAGGAACGTGGGAACGACGACTCGTCCAGTTAAAGGAAACATACGAACTGGCGAGAATTCGGCTCGCACAAGAGTTCCAGAGGCAACAGAAGTACTATAACCTCCGACGCCGCGATTGGCAACCGCAAATCGGCGAACAAGTCTGGAAGCGTACGCACGTACTCTCGAACAAGGCGGAGGCGCGCAACGCCAAACTCGTCGAAAAGTACGAAGGACCCTTCGAAGTTGTACGGAAAGTCTCACCGGTAATCTACGACCTCCGGGACCTGAAGGGGAAGAAGGTGGCACATATTCACGTACGAGACCTTAAACTTGTGGAAGGGGTGGGGAGTCCCCCCCAAGGCCCAGGTAAGGGTATAAAGGCCGATGAACTCCCGACGAAAGTCAGTCGACAGCAAGACACCAAGTGCCAGACATCCCGCAGCCAAGCAAGCATAGCAGTCATGGACAACACCGGCAAGAAGGAGGTATCGGATCTCTCCCAATTAAGGCACGAAATGCGCGCCGAAATCGCGTGAATGCGCGTCCACGAGAAGTTCCGGCAGGGTTCCCACTCCCTGTCACAAAGGGAGCGCCAGATAGTGCGAAAGGACCTACGACGGCTCAGTATCAATCAAACCATGGAGCCTACAAGACGGAAGAAGACCGCCCCCAAAAAGATCCCGACACCACGGGCAAAACCGCCGGCCGGAGAATATTTCGAAAAAGACTCCGGCCCCAATAGCCCCGGGAGACAGACCGCCGAAATCACCGGCCACCGAGGAACCGTCCACATCAACGGTCCCTCAACCAACTGCACCACCGCCACCGCCGATGGCCATGCCGTGCCTCATGGCACCGGAGGCCCCCGGGCGAGTAAGAAGAGTGGAGGTCACTCTACTCGACGGAACCGTCCATCGGCTGCCCCTGGGAATTCGGAGGCATCGCAAGATTTCCAAGGGACGCCGGTGGACAATCCTGATGAACTCGGTCACCGGCGAAATACGCGACATAAGGACCGCGCCCGAGGTACAAAAACTATAACGATTGTATATATTGTATATGTTTAGATGTAAGGAATGCGACGACCAAGGTCCTTTACCTTGGTCTCCCCGGAGGAGGAGGGGGGTGTGACGTATACGTCACGAACCGTCAGCCGCGCTCCGTAAGCTGCATACGCCACCGCGTTGCCTAGCAACGCGGGTGGAGGAAACGGCTACGTTACACACTAACTGTACAATCACAGTCTTACATTATTTTTAATAAGAAAACCATCTGTAATTTTCAAAACTGTAATGTTTGGTTTAATTAAGAAATTTTTTATCTTGTATGGTAAAGAGAGCTTACAGAACTTTAATCTTTTCAACATCTCTTTTCTGTGTCGCTGAAACAAGGTGCACTTCCACTGCACATCCATTGACATGGTCAATATCCTCAATACGATGACCACATTGACACTTAGTGTCCTGCACAGCACTGATTTTCCTCAACGATATTTTCAAATTAAAATGATTTGATCTTGCTCTATTTATCCAAACCGTTAAGTGTCTTGAGAGTTTTTTATTATGGAACCAAGGCTTAGAATTATTCACAGAGTAGTAGTTGTTAAAATGTACGGCTCCTTTCTGTCTGACTTGACCTACCAACTCATTTTGATTTTTTTCCACAATTTTTTGTTTTAACAGAGGGAAAATGTCAGTGCAAGGGACACTAAAAATATCCATAACTTCGAATTATGCTGCAGCCTTAGCCTCCCTGTCTGCCAGCTCATTACCTGGAATACCCTTATGTGAAGGAATCCACCTAAAAGTAACCCCTACATCTAGTGATTCCTCCTTAAGTAATCTGAGCGTGTTTTTAATATTGACTAAATGAGTGTTTGTATACGGTTTAACTCCTGGCCTTTTCAAGGCTTGAACGAGACTGAGCGAGTGTGTACAAACAACGTAAGATCCCTGTTGATGTCTATAGATATAAGATAAGGCCATTTCCAAGGTAATACATTCAGCTGTGAACACTGAGGTCTGCTTAGGAATAGTCAATATATCAATAAAATTGTCCTCGGGAATGACACACGCTGCACCTACAGCTGGAAATCCATCCGACCTGAATCCGTCTGTTAGCATCAACGTATTTTGGAGGGTCGTCGAGGGCAATTAGCCTGTGCTATTTTGCCTTTGAACGATTTATGATAGGGAGAGACTGCGTGAGGTCTAAGCGAAAGGTTGTTTATGAGAGTCCAAGTGAGGCGACAGATGATGGCTATTGACTCGGGGTCGAGTGGTCATCAGATGTCGCAGGATTGTGTGTTTTGTCAGTTTGTGAGATTGTAGAAAAGGGCAGGCAGTTTGTTATTGCTTTGCCTAAATGAATAGGAACGTTGTTCCTTAAGGATCTGGCCACGGAGTGGGGAAGGCATCCTTGCCTTTGGTAAGAGGACTGAGTTTGACCTCTCGGGACTTACCCCAGAACTTTGGAATAATTCGGACCTTACCTTTGCCTTTTTGCTTAGCTTAATATTTTTAAAGACGATTTTCTAGCATCAGAAGTGGGATTCGTGACTGATACAGTGAATAGTGGTTATTCAGTGTATCGCTGTTATTGTGTGTGAACATTTGTTGGTGCGTTTAAAAAAAACATTAATTGTATTTTACAATGGAAACGAGTGCACCATTGTCTTCGCTTGACGAACTCGTTCGTCAGGTGTTCTTGAAGATTGGGGAGAGTGTTGCGTCGTGTTCCGCGACTTCAGGGAATTCGGCCGCTCCTACGCAGACTGGTGTTATCCCCGAATTCAGTGGCAGTGACATTGGGGAGGATGCGAACAGTCGGTGTAAGGTGGTGGAGGAAATTACAAAGACCTGTTCGACCCAGGTATGTTTGAATTTGGCGACGCATGCTTTAAGGGGGGCCGCGAAATCGTGGTACCATGATTGGAAGGGTCAGCCACGCACGTGGAAGAAATACTGTGAAGATTTGTGTTCAGTATTTGTAACAAGGAAAAACCTTCACGAAAGACTGTCTCGCGCTGTGACGTATACGAGTGATTCAGCGAAGACGTACGCCGAATATGCTCGAACGAAACTATTTTACCTGGAACAAACCCGTGTGGCATTTCAGACAGAAGAGTTAACTGAACTCGTTATAGGAGCTGTCACGGACCAGATCATTCGGCTATCGTTGCTAAATGGACAGTATAAGACGACGGTCGAATTGATAGTGTGTTTGACGCAGTTCATGAAGTCCGCCACGGAGAAGGAGGTACCTGAGGATCAACGCAAGGAGCAGGTTAATAAGCAGCGACAAGCGAAGAAACGCTGTTATTCATGTGATGAGGTGGGGCATATCCAAGCTAATTGCCCGAAAAAGCGGAAGTTGGAGCAGAAGGAGAATCCAGGAAAGCGTTTGACGTGAATTTTTTGCTCGAAAAAGGGACACGAGGAATCTAGTTGTTGGGGGAAGCTGCGCATACAATCTCAGCCTGGTCGCAACAGGGCTGAAGCGAACATTTGCAGTCTTGCAGATTGCAATACTACACCTGTATTGATACAAGGAGTGCTGGTGCCGTCGTTACTGGACACAGGAGCAGACTGCTCTCTAATTAAGGAAAGTGTGGCACGAAAAACGAACTTTAGAATTGTGCCAAGTTCAACAATAGTGCGTGGACTGGGAAACTCAAGTGTGACAACACTGGGACGCATCACGGTTGTCCTGCAAGCGGAAGACGCGTTGGTTGAATTAGACTTCCTGGTGGTATCTGATAAAAACTTGGCCTATGACGCAATCGTAGGAACGTGCTGGAAGGCGGAAACCTGTGGTTGGTGACTAGCGCAGAGGGAACCAGGCTGCAGCGTGTCGAGAAAACACCTTCGCCGGAGAAGAGGACCGCAGCCCAGTGTTACGTTGTTGGCAGCGGGAATTCCGACGAACGAAACGCCTTGGATTCGTTGATTGGGAAGTATCAACATATGATAGCCCCTACGGACTCTTCCCAATGTGTAACGACCGGGGAGATGAGAATTAGCACAACGACTGACCAGGTAATAAGTTACCACCCGTACCGTCTGTCCCTCGCAGAGCGAGAAAAGGTATGTGCCATTATTGCCGATTTATTAAGTAAGAACATTATTCGTGAAAGCACGTCTTTGTTCGCGAACCCGATTATTCTTGTTAAGAAGAAGAACATGGAGGAGTTCGCTGTTGAGATCCGCGGTAGAGGGAAGAGGCCCTTCTAGGGCAGCATCGGCCTCCTCGAGGAGTGTGTCCAGGGCGGCACGGGGGCAGGGTCCACCGAAACCCGCTTCTGTTTCTGCCCCAAACCCCCCAGCACCCCAGCGGACAGACGAATTGTGGTCCACGGTCGTGGATCGCAAGGCCAAAAGAGAGGCCAAGAAGGCTGCGGCGCGGCAGGAGGCTGCAAAGAGCAGCAGCGGCAACAAAAAGTCTACCTCCGCAGCAGCAAGGAAGCAGGCAGCTCAAACCGGGGCCAAGAAAAGTTACGGCGCCGCGCCCTCCGAGGACGGCTGCAGTAACACTCACGGTAGCACCGGGTGGCCAAACTACCTATTCGCAGGTGTAACCGTTCGTATGAGGTTACTCGCGCCGCGAACTGATCGCACGGATTTTTAATTACGTGCCACGAGGTTGTAAGTCTCGTGATTCGTTCGATTACGATTTTTCGCGACGCGCTGCTCCGCTGACTTAACTTTGGAGCAGTAGTTCAAAGTGAGTCCGAACGATTGACTCAGGAGAATGATTAAGTCCGTGACGTTTGACTTATTGAAAATTGTACTCAGTTCGACTGCTAACTGTTTTCTGTTCGATTGTTTGTTATGTTCGATTGTTGTGATCTCTTCGAATGTGAGATATTCCGTTACGCCCTTAGCGCGTTTCTTAAGGAGGGTGGGACGGTACCAGAGCGTACGTGAGAAATCTACAAGTCCGGCAACGCCGGGGTTTTTCCTCTAGGTATCAGGCCCGATGGCCGTAAAGTACCGTAACGAATGTACTGTCGAAATGACCCTCCAGAATTACCGAATTTATGATAGGAATTGTCTATCGAGGACGAAACGAAACTAAAAATTTAACGCTATTGTACGAAAAAAGGTACATGAATATTACAGGAAGTAAGGAAAAAGTCTTTCTCAAAAATAGCCTTTGTCGTGGACCTATCATAAACTCTCCAAGCGGAATCTTCACGTACCGTGTTCCAATGGTTGGTACAGCAGGTGTTGAAGAAGGCCAGAGAGGCAGTGGTCCTTGAAGAGCTGACTCTAATGGGAATCAACCAATTCAAGATTAAAAAGTCAGCCACCGGGGGCATAGTACTTGGGATTCCTGGCGATGAGAATAAGACCAAGGCCGCTAGCTTGGCAGAAAAACTGAACGATACGTTTAAGGAGACCGACGTCAAGGTAGCCAACCCCCAGAAAATGACGGAGCTTCGTCTCCTTAACCTAGACGACTCCATCGAAAGGGAGGAGGTGGCCAGTGTCTTGGCGGAGCTAGGTGGATGCTCCGCTCAGAACATAAAGGTGGGAGAGATCAGGAGATCGTGTAACGGATTGGGCACTGTGTGGCTCAAATGCCCGCTTACTACCGCGAAGAAGGCGGAGGCGGCGGGGCGAGTGCGAATTGGGTGGTCTTTGGCGCGGGTCGAAGTGCTGGCCGCAAGACCCATGCACTGCTTCCGCTGCCTCCAGAAGGGGCATACGGCAATGCAGTGCAGCGAGCAGGTGGATAGATCTGGCCGCTGCTACGCCTGTGGGGAGAGAGGGCACAAGGCAGACATTTGTGCGAATAAATTAAACTGCCCCCTATGTAGTGACCTGGGGAGGCATGCCGCACACAGTCTGGAAGCCGAGGGTTGTGCCCCGGCTCCCTCAAAAAAGAAGAGGACGGCGGAGCCCGCACGCGGGACCGGCGAGACCTCGCAGCCAACGGAGGCTACGAAGCCAAAGGAAGCTTTGCAGCCCAAGGAGGATACCGACAAGCAGGTTCAGCCAGAGCCTGAAAAGGAGAATGCCACGGAGGCGTCTGAGGAGAGTCAGAAGTGATGGGGCCATTGAGGCCCATTATCCAGACAAACGCGAACCACTCGGCGAGGGCACAGGACCTGTTGCTTCACGCCCTCGCCGAGTGGGACTGTTTGTTGGGGGTAGTGGCGGAACCCTACCGCGTCTCGAACCAGCCCAACTGGTTCGTGGAGGGCCGCAACGCAACGGTCGCGATACTGTCGCGTGGGAAATCCGGCTCCCCACCTGTACCGTGATTGCAACGGGTAAGGGAGCCGTCGTGGTTAAATGGAGGGATATAGTGGTGGTGGGCGACTGTGCACCGCCCCGCTGGCCTCTCGCCGAATTTGAAGAGATGCTCGTCAGGGTGGGGGATTTAGTGTCTCGTTGCCCCACCCAACGCGTTGTGGTCCTCGGGGACTTTAACGCGAAGGCGCGCGAATGGGAGTTCCCGGGGACCGATGTGAGAGGCCAGGCGACCCTCGATACGGCGGCGGCGTAAGGGTTCCTGTTGCTAAACAGGGGCTCGGTGAGCACGTGCGTGCGGCCCCAGGAGGAGTCCATTGTGGACTTAACCTGGGCTTCACCTGCGGCTGCGCACATCGTTGCGAGCTGGCGGGTGGCGGAGGAGACCGAAACTCCCGGTATATTCGCGTCGACTTCTCCTCCGACACCCGGCGCCACCAGAGTAGACGCCCACCACCAAACAGATGGGCGCTGAAGAGGTTAGATCAGGATATGATGGTGCATTTGCGACGCCCGCTTCCACGCGCCGTATCTCGGGGTGGAGGGTGGCAGAGGAAGTTAAAACGCTCTCGGACCATCGTTATATAACGATCTCTCCGCCGCCCCTCCAGGAGCGACGGCCCGAGGCCGCCCCCAGGAAGGAGCACCCTCACCACCGCGGCGGTGTTTAAAGAAGTCGGATTAGGACGCCTTGATGGCTGAAGATGGATTGGAGAGGCTCCGTGTGCTTCCGGAAATAACGGGGATCATCGGGGACTATCTCCGCGAGAGGACAATCCATTGCGTCGATCGGTCCGGTACTGAAAGATCGTGGGAAGTAAGGCGGGGCGTACCTCAAGAATCGGGGCTCGGCCCGTTCCTGTGGATCGTGGGGTACGGCCCCGTCTTGTCGGCCCCGTTGCCACCGGGATTGCACCTTACGTGCTTCGCCGATGATACGCACATTTTGGCAACGGGGCTCGACTGGGGTAGGACCAGCCGCCTCGCCGAGTTGGGAGCTTCGGTGGTTGTTCCAGTCATCCGGGGGCTCGCGCTGGAGGTGGCTCCCCACAAAACGGAGGTGATGGCCTTCTGCCGCACACGTGGGGGGAAACCTCCGGCCGGAGCTCTGATCCGGGTTAACGGGGTCGGGGTCCAGATCGGGACCGAGATGCGTTACCTCGGGCTCCGACTGAACAGCCGCTGAAGTTTCAATGGCCACTTCGACGCTTTGGGCCCCAGGTTGGGCCGCGTGGCAGACGCGTTGGCGCGTCTTTTACCCAACCTGAGGGGACCGAGTGAGAAGGTTCGCCGGCTTTACATGGGGGTCGTGCGGAGTATGGCCCTGTATGGCGCCCCAGTTTGGGCTGCCGACCTGGGCGTCAGCCGTCGCGCGCAGACAGTTCTGCGGCGTGTGGAGCGGCGGCTGGCGACCAGGGTGGTTATGGGGTACCGCACGATCTCCTGGGAGTCGGCGATGGTTCTGGCGGGAGTAATCCCCTGGAAATACCAGGCGGAGGTGGAGGCGGAGGTGTGTCGTCACCGATGTGACCTCCGTCTGGACGGGGATCTTCAGGGTGGCCTGCCGGAACCAAGCGTTGAGGTCAGGCTCCAGGCCCACCGTGTCGCTGTCTCCCGCAGGCGCGCGGAGCTTATCGCCAGCGGGGCCGCGGAGAAGCGCGCGGTCGGGGCGATCCTTCCACGAATAGAGCAGTGGATGGATCGCGGCCATGGGCGGCTCTCGTTCCGGATCACGCAGGTACTGACCGGGTACGGGTGCATCGGTTGGTACCGGCGCTGGATCGGCAGGGAACAATCGCCGGGGTGTTATGAATATGGTGTGAATGTGACGGACACCGCTCAGCATACGCTGGGCGAGTGTCCGGCGTTTGCGTGGCTTCGGCATTTTCTGCAATGCGAGGTAGGTGTGGATGTGAGTGTGGGTACGCTTGTTAAGAGAATGTTGAAGAGCCAAAGTGACTGGAATGCTGTGGCCTCTTTTTGTGAGACAGTAATGTCTCACAAAGAGAAGCCGGAACGTGAGAGGGAGCGGCGCGGGGTGGTCGCGGTTAGAAGGAGCCGCAGGCCGGGAAATTCGGTTCCGGCTGCCCGGCCTCCATCCTGAAGTTAGTAGGGCGGCGCGGTCTCCCCGCGTCGCCCGCGGTCCTTCAGAACGCATTATCTGATTGGGTGGGAGCGAATGGGTTGGGGTGAATGGGTTTGTGTGTGTGTGCGAAGAATGAATGTGTGATTGTGTGAATGGATTGGTGAGATGTGTGACTTATTATCGTAATATTTTCTAGTGTGAGAGTTGTGTGTGCTTTATTTATAGGATGCGTGTGAGAGGTGTGGTGGCGGGGCTGTCGTCCTCCCCGGCGACAGCTGCCGCCCCAATATTTTTCGTGATTTGGCGGACTCTCGTCCGGGGTCCCGAATGCCCTGTTTGACGGGGTCCGCCATGATCGCAGGTGCCACGGGTCGGGGGACCCGGGACACCATTGCACGCGGCCGAGGGGTGAGCCGACGGCGATCGTGGTGGCGTGGTCGGCTCAAATAGGGGTAGGGATATCGTTGAGGGGGAGCTTCTCTCCCCCTCACGAGGAGAGCGCCTTCTGCGCATAACGGGGGTGAGTCGCGGAGCCGGAGGAGGATCCCGTGGCTCACCTACCCGTCGAGGGTGGTCACCACCGAGGGGTTTTAGTGGGTACAAATCCCACACTACCCCTGCTCCTCCCCCGGGGAGTGGGGGCGTCTTTTCGAAGATTTCCCCTCGTAAAAAAAAAACAAAAAAGGACGCCCTGATGGCCGCCGCCCACGTCGTGGCCTGGCACCCAGCCAGGCCAGTCGACGGGCACGAGGGGGCCCGCGGGCTTCACCGTGACGCGGCGATGCCACGAGCGGGCCCCTCGTGGAGGAAATCAGTGTACTGGTGATCGCCCGAAATCGCAGATCTCAGAAGCGATTGTATTCGGGCGCGCCGCTGGTACACCCGTGCCCGTCGTCGACGGAATGAAGATCCGACGTGGATGGCCGAGCTGTATGGGCTATACAGAGAGAGAGTGAAAGCCTTACAGCTGGCCATCAAAAAGGCAAAGGCCCAGGCCTGGCAGGAGCTCCTCAACAGGTTAGAGGAAGTTCCGTGGGGGCGCCCGTATAAAATCGTGCTTGGTCGATTGCGACCATGGGCGCCCCCCGTGACGGAAAGTCTGGACCCCCAGTTCCTCAGCCGCGTGGTTGCGACCCTCTTCCCCCCGTCAGGGGAAACTGAGGGCCACGCGGTTGAGGATGCGGACATCACCCAATGGTCCGACGAGCTGGGGGTCACAGACGAGGAGCACTCTACCGCGCTGAAGCGCCTCGGGGCAAAAAACACTGCCCCGGGCCCGGACGGCGTTCCCGGGAAGGCCTGGGTCCTTGCCTCGGGACTCCTTTGGGAGGTTATAAAGGGCACATTCACGCAGTGCCTTAAGTCCGGGATATTCCCGGAAGAATGGCAGATTGGACGGATGGTCCTTATAAAAAAAGGAAGGAAGACCCGCGGACTCCCCCTCCGCGTACCGGCTCATTTGTCTGCTGGACGAGGCGGGAAAGCTTTTGGAGAGGATTGTACCTTCCCGCCTCCACAGGCATCTGACCTCGGTAGGTCCCAATCTGGCGGATAGCCAGTTTGGTTTCCGCGAGGGAAGATCAACGATGGCGGGCGAATGGTGCCGGTGTGGCACAAGTCGGATCTCCCACCTTCATGTGGTGTCCGCTGGGATAGAGGCACTATGCCCTTCGGTAGTCGATTGCTTCTGTGATCGGCTGCCTAAGGGTGGGAGCCTCTATGCTGACGGGAGAACGGCGACCCCAGGGGGTACAGGGCCTGTATGGCACCTCTACCATGGGCTAGCGATCCCGGGGGTCCGAGCTTTGACTCACACCGTAAGCCTGTGGTCATGCCTCGCAGGAACGGGGGACTTGCCTTGATCGGCTGGTCCGCCGAGGAGTAAACCTCTATAAAAAATGCGCTGTGTGGCCGCGGGGCGGAATAAGGCCACGGTATCCCCTGCCTGTGGTATGAGTCCACTAAAAGGGGTGCTCCCGTCGTCCCTGAAGTAGGTCCGAGGATGTGCGAGGCGATGCCGGCGGGGTCTTCGGATACTGGCAGGGCCTCGTATGCCGGTAAGGCTCGGATGGAGGATTGAAAAGGAGGCGATGTGCGGGGCGGGGGGACGTCCAAACCCAAGGTGTGTAGGAAAACCGTGCCGATGGGTGCATGGCTGCCTGGACGCTAAATAGGTGCAGTCTCAAACGGTCCCTCGGGGGTCCCTTGGAGGTAAATCCCCCCGAGTATTTAGGCTTACCTGGGTAAGGCGGCTCTGCCCAGGCGGACATTCTTTTCGACCTTCACGTGGGAACAGTATGGAGTTTCAAAATTTAAAAAATAAACCGGGGACTGGGGGGGACGCGGAGAGCTCGAAAGCACTTCCGCACCTTGTTTCGTTGGAGCGGCTGCCAGGGGATGTGGTGAAGCGATCGCTTGCCCGTGGCTATTGAAGATGCGTCGACCGCTGCTGATCGCGGGACGTAGCCTTTGGTGGGTGGACTTGAGGAAGGCGAGGATTTCGTCTTCAAGGTTCCACCTCCAAGGCAGAAGAGAAGAGCGCGTTCGGCTTCTGCAAGTCGCTGTCTGTCGCGGGCCTCGTCTTGTGCGTCTTCCATTGACTCAATGGGGGCGACGGACATATTAGGAGGGAGAGCCGGTACCGACGAAGCAGAGTCGGATGCGTCCTCCGTCTCCCGGGCTGCCGTAAAACGGAAGAGCCTCCTTGAGGTCGAGGCGCATGTGACGGACGTTGAGGCCGCCGAAGCGATGCTTGATCCGGAAGTTACAGCTCGGCCGCCTTCTCGATCGAGCATTCCACTGCCTGACGAGGCGGCGTTGGCGCGCGAGCTTCGTGCATTGCCAACAGCGGCCATCGTAGCGCGCGTAAATGACCATATGGAGGTGGTCGAGAAGGTTGCTGCCAGCAGCAAAAACCTCAATGGCAGGTTTGTTCGCGCGCTGCGTATGGCCTCGCACGAGACTCGCGTGGCTGAGGCGGAGTTGGCCATGAGGTCGGCCACATCTGCTACATCTGTCCTCGAGGAGGAAAACCGGACCCTCCGTAGAAGGCTCGATGAGTTGGAGAAGGCAATCCGCCGCATGCGTCAAGAGAAGGTGGCGCAACAGCGGGAGCCGATACCCCTTCTTGCAACGCATGCGTCTCCACCAAGGCCGACGAGCGTGTTGCAAACTGCACTGGGGTCAGCGACAACGGTGCCGCGGACCGCGAATCTCACGCAGGAGGAGCTACTGCTGCGTATTACGCAGATTATCGATGAGCGGTTTGCGGCGATGCAGGCAGAGCTCCTGTCAACTGCGGCAACGCAACAACACCCTCAGAGGTCGGCACAATCAACGCCAATACACCGCGGGCCGGCAGTCGTGTCGATCGAGTCGTCGGTTGCGAAGGCGGTTCCAAAAAAGGGGAAGAGGAAGATGCCATCTTCCACATCGTTGCCTGCGGCTGGTCCGTGTACTGTCCCTGCCGCTATCTGCCAGCGGGTGTTTGCACGCCAGCAGACGGCTACGCGCCAGCACGTGGCGGTGACAGGTGTCCCAGCCGCGGCGCAGACAGTGCCCAACCGGTGACACCGACCGAGTTGTGGTCGACTGTGGTCGGCCGCGAAGAGAGGTGTAGGGCGGCGGCGGCGGTGGCAGCAACGACACCGTCGACTGCCGGCGGATCGCGCGCGGCGCCAGCCAGTGGTAAGGCGGTGCCCAAACTGCCGGCCGGGACGAAAGGCGATAAAGCCATCCCTCCCCGTGCTCCGCAGACCGCAGCCGTTATGGTGTCTATCCCACAAGGCTGCATCGCAACATACGCGGAGGTGATGGCGAAAGCAACCTCCAAGATCGATTTGGCGGCATTTGGGTGCCTTTGGTGCGCCCAAGGGTGACGGCTACAGGGGGCTTCATTTTAGAAATCCCGGGACCAGAGCGTGCAGCTAAGGCCGACCTCCTCGCCGCCAAGATGGTGGAGGCGCTGGAGGCTACTGGTACAAGGATGTCCGTCCAATAAAGACAGCCGACCTACGCGTGCGAGGGCTAATGCCCTCGACGATGCCAGCACAAGTTGCGTCCGCGGTCGCGTTGGCTGCTGGCTGCCAGCCCAGCGAGGTGAGGACAGGGGTCAGCCGGTCTTAAGAAGGAAGGAAGACCCGCGGACTCTCCCTCCGCATACCGGCCCATTTGCCTGCTGGACGAGGCGGGAAAGCTCCTGGAAAGGATTATAGCTTCTCGCCTCCACAGGCACCTGTCCTCGGTAGGACCAGATTTGGCGGACAGCCAATTCGGCTTCCGCGAGGGACGATCGACGATCGACGCAATCATGCGCGTCAAGTCCCTCGCGGGAGCGGCTGTATCCCGGGGCGGGGTGTGTGTTGCTGTATCATTAGATATAACCAATGCATTCAACACCCTACCCTGGGCCGCCATCAGGGAGGCACTGGTTTACCACCGGGTGCCTCCATATCTAAGGGCGGTTATTGGGTCTTACCTGAAGGACAGGTTTATAGAATATATGGGCCGGGACGGTTTAATCCGGAGGGAGGTGAAGCGCGGCGTGCCCCAGGGTTCCGGTTTGGGACCGGATTTGTGGAACCTGGGGTACGACCGCGTCCTGCGGGTCCCTCTCCCTGACGGCACGTATGTCATCTGCTATGCAGATGACACGTTTATTCTTGCCGTCGGGGAGACGTTTGAAAGGACCATCCGTCTGGCCGAGGTGGCAGTTGCCGCCGTCGTCGGACGGATCCACGAGCTGGGGTTGAGGATAGACCCCCGTAAGACTGAGGCAATGTTCTACCATAACAAGCCTCGGTCGAAGGGTCCTCCCCCCTCGTGGATCCGGGTGGGTGATGCCTGGGTCGAGGTCGGGGCCAGTATGAGGTATCTGGGTCTCGTCCTTGACAGTCACTGGCGCTTCGATCTCCATTTCGATCGCCTGGTCCCCCGAGTTGAGCGGGCAGCGGCCGCCCTTGGCCGCCTTATGCCCAATCTCGGGGGGCCGGAAGTGAAGGTTCGCCGCCTGTACGTGGGGGTGGTACGGTCCATGATTTTGTATGGATCGGCTGTTTGGGCGTCGGCCCTGGTGGCCAGCCGCCGCAGCTTGCAGCTTGTGCATCGTTTGCAGAGGCGGCTGGCCATCAGGGTCGTTAGGGGATACCGTACCATCTCCTACGGGGCGGCGATGGCTCTGGCGGGCCTTATACCGTTTGAGTACCTGGCAGAGGCGGATGCGCTCGTTTACACGCGCATCTGCGCCCTGCAGCGTCTCGACGGTGTCCTGCCGGAACCGGTGGTGATCGATGAGATCAGGCGCCAGGCCCGACGACTGGCTGTTTCGCGTTGGATAATGGATCTGCGTACCTATTCCAGCAAGCCAGTCGTCGGGGCCCTCCTGCCACTTTTTAGTCAGTGGCGAGAGCGGCGACATGGTAGGATCACCTACCGTATGACGCAGGTGCTCACCGGGCACGGCTGCTTCGGTGAGTACCTGTGTCGTATAGGGAAGGAGACGACGGCGGCCTGCCACCATTGTGGTGAGGCTTTGGGTACGGCGCAGCATACGCTGGAGGTATGCCCCGCCTTTTCAGCGCTGCGCCGTGTCCTTATTCAGGAGGTTATGATTGGTTATGACCTCTCGCTGCCAGCGTTAGTTGGGGCATCGCTGGCAAGCGAGAGGTCCTGGAAGGCCGTGGCCTCCTTCTGCGAGCAAGTGATGCTGCAGAAGGAGGCCGCGGAGCGGGTTCGCGAAGAAGCGGACCCGCAGAGGAGGCGAAGGGGTCGCAACCGCCGAGATGCGGCTGCTCCCAGCAGGCCACCTGCAGTTGTCCGGGGGAGCAGTCGGGGTCGTCGCGGGCCCCAACTTGACTCCTCCGCTTGTAGATTGCAGGCCGACGGTCCCTCGGTGTAATGCCGAGGGCACAGGTCTAGAGGCTCGTCGTAGGGTTGCGATCCTTGAGCTGCGGCGTGGGGTGGTCAGATCCGGATGCGGATTGCCCCGCCTTGCGTTTTTTTCACGGCGATCCGGCGGCCGTCCGGCAGTTGCATTTCCAGCACCCGGCGTGGCGGGACGTCCGTGGGATCGAAGTAAAAATCGTCCCCCTCGGCCGTGGTGCGTGGTGCTGGGAGGACCATCGGCTGGGCCCGGGCTGGTCGGTCCTCTGGCCCGGCTGTCTGGGTTCCCTGGTCCTGGGTCCTGCCAGTTACTGTCTGGATCGCCTGGTCCTGGGTCATCCTCGCTGCGGTCTGCGTCGCGGTGGTGGCGATGCTCCGCCGTTGGCGGGACTTGGTTGTTTTGGGCCGGGTGGCCGAACCGCCCTTCTCTTCTGTACCGCGGGGGGCCGGGGCTGGTTCCGTGGCCGGTGCCGGAACTGGAATCGTAGTTCGTGGCGGTGGTGGTGGAGTCACCTTCATTGGTGACAACGGTGGTGGCGGTGGCGGTGTAAGCAGCAGTTCCAGCTACTGCTTGGTCGGCGGCGGCGGTGTATGTTGCCGTTCCTGCTGCTGCTTGGCTGGCGGTGGTGGTGGCGCGGCTGGTAGCAGGATTTTCGGTGCGCCATGGTCCCGCACGTGGAGGCAGAGGGCCTCTTGTGGCGGGGCTCGCCGGGTTGGCGCCCTCGGTCGGGCTCGGTTCGCTGTTCTGCGGCAGATGTCGGCGGGACCTGGCTTTGGTATGGGTCGGCCTCCGCTGTGGTCCCCGGGTCGTCCGGCGGATTGGGGTGGCGGCGGTGGTCCCTGTGCTACTACTATAGGCCAGTGGCCCGTTTGCACTTCCCGGACCCTCGGTCTGGACTCGGGTGGTCGATGCGTCTTGGATCTGCCTAGTGGCACTGCTTCTTCCGCGGCTCACTTCATTGCTGTCTTGGCGTGAATGACCGGCAGCTCGCGGCTGCTGGTCTTTTATACTCGCCGGTTCAGTGGTGCGGCACGGCTTGAGGTCTTGCAGGTGCGCGCGCAGTGGCCGGCCTCGCGGCCCCTGCAGGAGGACTACCGTTGGTCCCGTGAAGCGTGTCACCCGGTATGGTCCAGTGAACTTAGGGGCCAATTTCGCATTAAATCCCATCTCTGCTGAAGAGAGGGGGTGGGTGCGCTTCATCACGTAGTCCCCTTTTTCTGGTGTCCAGTCTCGCCTTTGCCGGTTGTAATACTTGCTCTGGCGGGTATAGGCGCCTGCCAGTGCCCGACGCGCCAGTTTGATGGCGTCCTGAAGGTGGTCCAGCGCCTCTTGCCGCGATTGTCCGGACAGCGGGGAGTCGAGAGCTTGGTCTGCCGGTGGACGGAGTTCTCGGCCGTAGTTGAGATAGGCTGGCCTGTACCCGGTGGAGTCGTGCTGCGCGGTGTTATATGCGAAGGCTAGCTCCATTAGCCAGTGATCCCACGTCCGGTGATCCTGTTGCGTGTACTGGGCGACCATTGTTTTGATGACCCGATTGGTCCTTTCGACGGGGTTGCATTGCGGAGTATACGGCGGCGTTTTCCGGTGTCGGATTCCGTACCCCTGGAGGAGGCTGGTGAATTCCCGGCTCTCGAATTGTCGCCCATTGTCCGTGATCACCCACCGGGGACAGCCGTGGCGGAGGACGACCTTCTCTCGGAAGGCCTTGGTGACTGCTGGTGCCGTGGCTTGACGGAGGGGGTGTAGCTCGATCCATTTTGAAAACTTGTCCTGCATTACTAGTAGTGTGGTGTGGCCCTTTGAGGTACGCGGTAAGGGTCCCACCAGGTCGACGGAGACCACACTCCAAGGCTCTTCTGCTGGGAGGGTGAGCATTTTCCCTGCTGGGGGTTTTTGCAGGACTTTATGTTGCTGGCAGCTCGAACACCGACGGACGTGTCGGGCGGCGTCCCAGAACATTCCTGGCCAGTGGTATCGTTGAGCCAGGCGGGCGCTGGTTTTACTAATGCCCAGATGGCCGGCCGTGGGGGCGTCATGATTTTCTTGCAGGACCGCCTCTGGGTTGGGTTTGGCTACACAAAGTTTTTAGGCCTGGTCCGGATGGAGGCCCGTGTGATCCGGGAAGTATCGGTACAGCTGTCCGTTCTGGAGGCGGTATTCTGGAAACTGTTCGGGTTGATCCTGGACGGCTCGGATGGTCTTCGTATACCAGGGGTCTTCTATGGCGTCCACTTCTTCGGCCGGCTCCTCGGGCTGCCGCGATAGGGCGTCTGCGACCAGGTTGCTCTCCCCACGGCGGTACTGGATCTGGAAGTCGTAATGCTGGAGCTCCAGACTCCAGCGGGCCAAACGTTCGGACGGGTTGTCTATGGCCTGGAGCCACTTTAGTGCCTGGTGGTCGGTGAGAACGGTGAACTTGTATCCCTCCAGGTACGGCCGCATCTTCCGGATGCCCTATACCACGGCGAGGCATTCTCGTTCGGTGGCCGAATAGTTCCGCTCGGCTTTGTTCAGGCTCCGGCTGGCGTAGGCGATGACCCTTTCCTCGCCGTCGTGTTCCTGGGTTAAGAAAGCTCCGAGGCCATGGCCGCTGGCGTCGGTTTAGAGACAAAGGGTTGGTCGAAGTCCGGACAGGCCAACATGGGTGCCGTGGCGAGCTGGTGTCGGAGCTCCCGGAAGGCGTCTTCTTCGGTCGAAGTCCAGGCCCATCGTTGCCGCTTCTGGAGGAGGCGATTCAGTGGGGCGGTTAGGTCCGAGAACCGCGGGATGAACCGTCGGTACCATGATACGGCTCCTAGGAAACGTCGTAGCTCCTTGACGTTGGTCGGAGCGGGGATCTCTCTGATGGCTTGCACCTTTCCTGGATCGGTGCGTATCCCCTGGCCGGTCACCACATGGCCCAAGTAGACCAGCTCCGTTTTGCCGAAGTGGCATTTCTCCGGGTTGGGGCGGAGGCCCGCATCTCGCAGCCGCTGGAAGACTACTCGCAGGTTCTCCATGTGTTCTTCGAATGTCCTGCCTAGGACGATAATGTCGTCGAGGTAGGCGAAGCTGTGCGGGGCCAGTCGGGGCCCGATGACCTGGTCGAGTAGCCGCTGGAAGGTAGCCGGGGCGGAAGGTAGCCGGGGCGGAGTGTAGCCCGAACGGCATGACGGTGAATTCGAAGAGTCCTCGTACCGGCACGGTGAAGGCGGTGATAGGTCGACTCTCGGGTTCCAACGGGACCTGCCAGTAGCCGTCGGCAAGGTCGATGGTGGAGATGTAGCGTGCCTCCTGCAGCTTCTCCAGCGTAGCTTGGAACTGAAGTAGCGGGTAGGCGTCTTTCTCCGTATGCTGGTTGACCTGCCTGAAGTCGATGCAGAAACGGTATTTGCCATTGCTCTTGCGGACCAGGACCACCGGCGAGCTCCACGGGCTGTGTGATGGCTGGATTACCCCGGCTTCTAGTAAACGGTCGACCTCGGCATCGATGATGGCCTGCATGGCAGGGTTCCTCGGGGTGTACCGGTGTTTGACGGGTTCGGCTCCCTCCTTGAGCCGGATCTGGTGCTGGACCCACGTCGTGGTCGGTGGTAACTGTTGGAACTTAGGCAGCTCCTCGTCCAGCAGTCTATGCAGGGCCTCAGCTTGCTCGGCGTTGTAACTGGCCGGTCCGGATACCTCCATCACTTCCTCTGCGAAAGTCCACCGGCGCGACCCGATCTGGATGGAGGTTCCCAGCTTCCTCATGAGATCGACGCCCAGCAGCATCACCTGAGACATGGCGGGCAGGACGGAGTAACGGTGGCTGACCTCCTGGCCGTCTATGGTAGCGGTGAAAGTGACTTCCCCGTCGGTGGTGGCCTGGCTTCCGTCGGCGACCCGGACCTCGTGGGGTTCCCGGTCCCAGCGGGCTCCGAACCACTGGCAATAGGCGGCGAGATCGCTTCGAACGTAAGAGTGGGAGGCTCCGGTGTCCACCAAGGCTTGGCCGACGTATCCGTGCGCCTCAAACGGGAGGAACAGCCGGTGTTCCTCTAGTGGCTGGTGGGTGGCGCCGGTGGAGTGGCCGGTTGGACGGCGCCTCGCAGGTCGACCAGCTCGTCGTTTCCCGGCCTGCCGCGGCATGGACAGTCCCGGGTTTGTCGGCTCTCAGTCCCACAATGGCTGCAGAAAAGTCGTCCGGGTCGGCGGCACTCGTGGCGGGAGTGCCCTCGTTGGCCGCATCTCCAACAGCAGGTCTTTCGGTCGTAGCCGGGGGAAATCTCAGCTACCTGGTTCCTGGGTCGCTGCGCTGGCCGGGCCGCCGGGATGGCTGCGGCGTCACGCTCCAACCTCTCGAAACGGTTGATCATCCGGAGGAGGTCCATACGGGTCCGGAAGTCCTCCGGGCGGATGTACCGACGATACTCGTGCCGTAGATTCCGGTAGCAGCGGTCGAGTTGCTCTTCCTCCGAAAAACCCCCATGCCGGCGCATCATGGTTCCGTTGTCCCGGAGATACTGGTGGCCGCTCTCGCCGGGTCGCTGGAGTCGGCGGCTGATCTGGTCCTTTAATTCCTCGGGCTGGAAGTCCGGCATGAACTCCTCTCTGAAGAAGTCCAGGAACTCTGGCCAGGACGTCCAGAAGCCCCGCATGTTGTGGTACCATGCGAGGGCGGATCCTCGTAGTAGCCCTGGTAGACAGCGCAGGATACTGTCGTGGGCCAGCTGGTAGGTGACCTGCATGGACTCCAGGCTGTCCAAGAAGTTTTCCGCGCCTTTCTCCCCATCAAAGTGGAGTCCACTTTTGCGGAGCTGGTCCATCAGGTTGAGGTCGGCAGTGAGTGGAGTTGTGGCGACCGGCTCTGGGTCGGGGGCTGGTACTGGTTTCTGGGTTCCGTCCTTCGTCGCCATCTTACGGAGGTGTTGGGTGACCCGGGCTCGCAAGTCCTCGAGGGTGTCGGTGGAGTCGAGGTGTTCGGCTTCTGCAAACTGAATTAGTTCGGCCTTTCGTTGGCGGTAGACCCACCCTACGGAGTGCATGCGTTCCCCGCAGACACACAAGTCCCTGTTCGGGCGCCAATATAATCGCCGGACTATGTCCGGTGGTTTTATTCAAAGTCTTTTGCCGGCTCAGCCGGTATGCCGGGTTCGGTCCCGGGGGTACACTAACGCGACTTACCAGCTAACGCGACTTACAAGCTAACGCGAAACGCGGATCGCGGAACGGAGCGCGGAACGCAGAGCGGAACGCGGAACGCAGAACGGAACGCGGAACGCAGAACTAAACGCTTATACAGAATCGCTAGGGGGAAGAAGGAGAGTCCGGAAAAAGGAATTAGGCCGTTTGCTGCTGGTATAGGTCCGACGCTGCTTATGGGCAGGATCCCGTTTTTGTTTACCTCCGAATCGATCGAAGAGACAATGTTTATGAGCGGAGAAAACTGGAAATAAAATAGACAACTCAGGTTGCGTCCTCTATCGACTAGATCTATAAATATATCTAAACTCTATTACCCACCCATTCCTACTCCTATTACCCACCTATTCCTATTCCTATTACCGACCAATTTTTTGGTGAAGGAACGACGCGAAGGCATCGTTGCCGGATTGTAACGCTGTTGCCATATCTATAAGCGACTTGTAGGAATACGGGCTCGAGCCAAGTTTCCTAATTCTAGCGAACGCAACTCGAGGAAAGGGAGGGGATAATGAAAAATGCACTTGAGCCAAATGAAATATCCAATACGGCAGTCGATAGCATATAAAAAAAGAAGACATTTTATACCAAGTTTCAACCACCTATCTCAACTATGGGGGCAGTAAAAAGAGAAAAACTAAATTTCGGTTTTTGGCCTGTTTTGCCTATTTTTCAGATTTTTATATTGCAAACTGTAGTTGTAAGAAATGAAAAACCGCATTTAATAATTTTATGTCGTATTTGGTTATATTGAGAAACGTAAAGTGATACTGCAACAGAATTATTAGCAGCTTGGAGATAAGAAAGAATATAAAAACAGAAGCAGGTAGACGCGTGCGAGACAGATATGATAAGACATTAGTCACAGCCAGATCATATTGCGAGCCGGACGGATCATCGATTATACCGTGGATTCAGATATCGTGATTTAGTCATTCGATATTGTTCGATTAACACTTTTGTAACAATAATCAATAACATTGTACAGTATTCACTCCGTAAATGTTAAAAAGATCTCTACCGTAAATGTTAAAATTTTATCCCCACTACTGGGGGGATCCCCCTCGAAATCAGTCAAGAATGAAACACGATCGATCGCCGAAACGACGAGATCGAATATCGGTGAGACACATACTAATGCAAGCAAAGGAAAAGATTGTAAATTTCTTATTTCTTACTATTTTTTCATGAAACTTTTACTGTTGTATTTATCTGGATTTCCTGATTAAAATGACACCAAACATGATATAATTACGTTAACAATTGTGTGTGTAACGAGTGATTAAAGTTTTTAACATAAAAGAGGACGGCGAATGGAAAAGAAAGAGAAGCAGAAGGTTGACGCGTTCGTGCATGTTTTGTCTTTTAAATTAAAATATCAAAATTCTTTATTTTTGGGTTTTCGTCAATGAAACTTTGATTATCGTATTCGTCTCGTTTTTCTGATTAAAATGGTACCAAACACGGTATAATTGAAATCATAATTACTTGTATAGCAAGCCGTTAGGAGAAATTCGTATCTCTACCGTAAATGTTACATCCCAAACTTTTATGGCTTGTTACATAAGTACTTACGATCGTAATCATATCATGTTTGGTGTCATTTTAATCAGAAAAACGAGACAAATACGATGGTAAAAGTTCCGTTGACGAAAAACCAAAAATAAAAAATTTTAATTTTTTAATTTAAAAGACAGAACACGCACGAGTCTTTCATGTTTGCCGAACGCTCGAAACTCTATCTCCCCTTGTCTTCTGTATCGCTGTCTCTTTCTAAAGTTTTTTTTTTAAATCCAAACTGAGTGATTTCGTGCGTAACGATATTTATTGATAATTATTTAAAACAGGTTGTTACTATATTTATCAATGTATTTTTACACATCAAGAAACTTGTAGGACTAAGGGCTCGAGCCAAGCTTCCCTATCGCAGCGGGCGCGAAAGGAGGAAACAGAAGGATAGTAATGTAATGAAGTGAATGAATTAAAATGAATAATAAGGAAGTATTGGAATGTGAAATTTGTTAAAATAAAGTTTGTAAATAAATTGAAATTATAAATTAATAAAAATTCGGTAGGTTAGGGTTATTCTGGCGATACCATAATACAATACAATAAAATTGATAAAAAATTACATTTATTTACTATTCATTGATACGCACGTAGAAATCAATTACACATTTTAAAATAATATCTCTTCTTTCGCGTCTTTCTTCATTTCTCTTCGCTGTTATACCTGCCTTACCGCACTGACCTATTCCAGTGTCGCGTGCCCAAGCAGGTGGTGGAAGAACCTGCCTCTTTCCGTGTCACTGATTTCCTTTGATGTTTGCACCGCACGGGTAACAGGTAGACCTTTCAAAGTAAACAAAATTTCTGATCTCAGGGCGTTGACCGCAGAAGATGAATCAGCTGTTAGACGTCGCTGCTTGGCATTCTTTATTTACGAAGTATCTGCAACAGATGAAATGATATAAATACATGATTATTATTGCTCGTATTATATCGACTATTGTGCAAAATTTTATTTTCTGGAATCTCCAACTTATTTTTCACCAAATAACTGTAATAATTCAAATTAAATACTACATTTTGTTTGAAAAGCATACATTGCCTGCAACGCAATATCCTTTCAATGCACAAAGTGATCTTTTTCTTCTCTTTCGTAATGAGGAATTACACGGTGCATTCCGCGAGATTCGCCCGATGTAGTGTGCCGCCATACTCACGAAAATTCATTCCTCTGTAATTTTTCGTTCTAAAATCTGTAACAAATTATTAGTACGCAAAGAAATTATGATAGGAACCCACTCTTAGCCAATAATACTTCTTTTATGATATTTAAATTTCAACAACTTTTTTTCACTTTATTATTACTTAAAAAAAAAATATTTGTTAATGTTAATATTGTTTGAAAAGAAGTATTATCGGACGATAGAAACCACGAGAAGGTGGTGGGCTTCTTCCATCAGGATGGGATAAAATGGGACAGGATGGATGATATTGGATAAGATAATTTGGATAATTATAATTTCAACCCACCAACAAGTCAGTAGGCACACGCCAAGCAAGGGCATGCGGGACACCGTCCGCAACTGCACTTTACAGCGCAGTCCGACGGCGGTTCGTTGCAACATTTTTTATTTTTATAATTTCAACCCACCAACTGCACTTCACAGCGCAGTCCGACGCACAGTGGGCCAGAACGGCGAATTAGCTGTTCATTTGTCAAAAATTTGATTTTCCTAGATCGATATGAAACGAACATATATCGCTTGCTAAATATATGGCGAATTCAAAACCGATTAAAGTAATGAAATTCGTTAAAAATTATAGTCATGACAACCATTCAAAGATCAGACTTTTATGAATGCTATTTTTCACCGAAAAATTTACTCTTTTTCATATTGATGCCCTGGCAAAAGTATTAAACATTTTTGCAAAATTTTTTTTTCTTTAATAAACAGCATATGTTTATATTGAGAATACACATGCCGTGACAAATTATTAGCTGTAGTTTATTTACAAAATAATTCTCAATGAACTAAAGATTATTTTCATAGTCTTTCATCTTTAGCAAGGGATATCTTTAAAAGTGCAAAGAATTGCAGGCTCTATCATAGTGCAAAATTTTCAGCAGGATTTCCTTATTTTAGTCCAAAAGGAATCATGTCCCCCCTCGTCCCACCGCAGAAGTTATTATTGTTTGAAGCGTCGCGTGACACACGCTTCAGCAACACGTAGGTATATATTGTGTATTTAGTCGAATAGACATTACTATATTTTATTATATATTCTGTAAGTATATTAATTAATTCATTCGATTTTATTTCGAGAATATGCAATGGCAACATTTAACTTATATGTAGCAGAGTACGACTGGTTTTATATGCCATTAAGTTTGCACAAAATATTATTGCATGGTGCAGATATAATACAAAGTGCTGGGTTGCCCATTGGAAACCAGCTTGAAAACCTTCATTGTAAACCTTCTTGTTTTCTGAAGAAGCAATGGAGACACGAAACAAAGATTTCTGAGATATTAGAAGAGACCACACACGAAAATTTTCGCAATTAGAAACATTGACGGACCTTTTTCAGACTTTATTATATACGTCCAATATTTTAATATCTTCAAATTCGGCAGAAGACAGAAAAGTTTATAAAACACTTTCGCGTTTTAATATTTTCAAGAATGAAATAGAAAAATTAATGTTACAAGAAGACCTACAAGACGATGACGATGATACATAAGTAATAATAAATAAATTTTATTTTTATTCATAAAAATTGTTTCCATGTTAAACTTATGTTTACGTTAATAAAAATTATGCTTATAAACTGAACGTCCACATTAAGAGTATAGTATATTCACTAACTTTTTGAAATATAACGCTTATTTTTGTTTTATTTTTAATTTTTTTGGCAAGAAAATAATCCGGTGTGATTAAATGTAATAATAATACTTGTTTTAAATGCTGGAACGACACAGCGACCGCTATACTTTCGTTTGAAGTCTTCAAATAACGCTACAATTGGCCGTGAACAGCTAATTCGCCGCGCTGGCCCACTGTGCGACGGTGGGTTTTTCGAATGTTTACCTGACCTTCGGTCACTGATCTTTTCCGTTTTTTCAGGCGCTTTCTTTCTTCTGTAATATATTCGGGTTCCCTAATAGGCATACCCCTGTTGTACCGGCTATCTATATATTCCGGTAGCATGCACTCCATATAAAATTTAATTAATTTTGGTTCCATTTCAGTTTCCCAAAACTTGTCCTCTTTTTCAACGGTTGTGCATTTTATCCCTTTCCGCGTCCAAATGCAAAATATGCAGTACGATCTACCCGTTACGTGCAATTGTCCTTGCACTTGGTAAAAGTACTGGTGAGTTCTGCTGAGCGCAGTACCTTCTTCATCTTCGTAAATGCGTCGGATAGACGGAATCGTTTCAATAGCTTCCTCCGGAAACAAATTTTCGGCTGTTTTGGGGCATTTTATTTCTACGATGCCCTCTTCATCGATGAGACCATCCGGCGATGCTCCTATGAACGGATGAGAACTATCGATGAAGATTCCGCATTCTTTAATATTTCTCCCTGTATATTTCTTCAATTCTTCACGGGCCATTTCTTCGCACTCTTGCCCGTATTTAATTGCAGGTACATCAATGATTTTCGGATATATCAATCTTTTTACCAAGTTAGCGCACAATGTTCCACTTCTTCGGCGGCACACATTTTGCGAAATTCGATGCCGTTAGAAGTTTCGATTTGTACGTGTACCATCGCGGATTTTTCGACTGTCCGATTGTTTCTATTTGAACGGCATCCTTCTTTTCTTGCCAATTACGGAGCATCTCCATATGTTTTTCTTGCTGCAACTTATAAATATTTATATCCATATCGGGTTTTGCAGCGTTTTCTCGATAATCAGCATCTTTGTCAGAGTGGATTTGTTTCCGTACGCGTGCCGCGATTTCCGTTTCCTCTCTTTTGTCAGCATTTATTTCATTTTTCTTCTTTCTTCTTATTTCCATGTCTGATAAAACTGGGGGCGGTTTCTTTTTCATCGCTCTATTTAATCGCGACAATGGTTCCTTGGTGTTGTACTGTAACACGGCAGCAGCACATCTTGCCGTGTACGATCCTCTTTGGCCGAAATTTAATCTTTTCCCACCGATGTATTTGGCAAGGACGTTGTTGAAGCTCTCTACGGGATTGTTGTTACAATTGTATAATAAACTTTCCGCATGAGATGTTAGCGGCTGAAGTATTTCCCTTATGAGCTGGTATACTCCCATACTCTTCAACTGCGGGACGATGTTTGTTTCATTTTCTTTGCTTTGTCCATCGCAGAAGTAATTTATTTTATTACATTCTGCATGTTCGCCAAATACATGGCTTGGCACATTATAAATGTCGCAGTATAAATTTCTAATTTTTGTAGAGGTCGATACATTTTCGCTGCTTCTATATCGTGCGGCTTTCACAATTGCCGTTCGCATTCGCCGAATGCTATTTTCCACAGCTTTCCTCAATGTACCTGCTGTTGTTTTTTTGACGATTTCCTTCATTTTTCTGCAGAAATTCCGTAATAAGTGATTCGTGCATTCAATTTTTTTTACACGAATCTCTGTGTTATACGGATCTGCATCTATAATCTTTTTGTATACGCTGCTATCTCCGTCAGCGATTAGCGTGGAATAAATTAATCCACGCTTTTCGACGCTGGTTCGAAATCCTTCTACAATGGCATCGCTTTCCATAGCGGTGGATGCTCGGCTCTTGCTCCAATTTTTAAAGCATACATGTTTTCGTGCTTCTTTCTGTTCTCTTGCAGCACATTCGCAAATTTTGCATCTCTTATTGCGTACTCCAATGAATAAAACTTTTCGGGTGTAATATCCAACTATTACACCAACGCCCGACGCAGAGTTATATGCACCGGTGCGATAAGATCTCTTCATCCAACTCCCATCGGCGATGACGGGAATGTGTGGGATTCCAGATTCGGGAACAACATCGCCTCTTTCCACAGCTAATCGTTTTTCTTCTGCAGCCGCTGCTATCATTTCTTCTTCCGCAGCGGCAATCAACGAATTTGCTATTTCGTCGTGGTGTGTTACAAATTGCCTTTTCGACATGCATTTTATATTCATTGCTGCCAACAATTCTTCCATTTGCGCATAGCTACCCCCAGTAAACATTGTTCCAGCCACGGCACTACGGTTTACGTCCATTTCTTCAATTTCGTCGGGTTGACTATGAATTTCCCCTTCATAATGGCACATAGTGCACACTACCTTGAGGGTAGTCTTCAAGCCCGACTGTTGCATGCCAGTTATCTGCAAGTATTTTATCCCGCAGTCTTCTCTATTGTCGGCATGATGGCTCATTTTTTTCATCTCTTCAAACATGTGCTGCATGTTTACGATGTTTAATTCCTTTGAAAAAGACGGCGTTTCTTCTGGCCGGGTTGAAGTTACTTTTTCTACGGCCCAGGTACCGCTTTCGCCATCTGAGGTGTGTGCCGATATCGTATCTTCGGAACTTTCTTCATTTTGTGCTATCGGTACTGCCTCGCATATTGAAAACATGGAGGTCCTTCCGTCGGATGTTGACGGCTGATTTTCGTACTCCTCAGCAAGTGTTGTATTCCTTGTCGAAGCATCTAAACTACATCGCCTTTTATGAAGCCTTTTTTTCTTGGAGTACCTCTTCGTTGAGGCGTATAATTTTCTTTTTACTTTTGGTGCACTCACTGCCGTTGCACTCACTTCCGTTGCACTCACTTCCGGTGCACTCACTTCCGTTGCACTCACTTCCGTTGCACTCACTTCCGGTGCACTCACTTCCGGTGCACGCACTTTCGATGCACTCACTTTCATTTCACTCGTTTCACTTTCGAACAAAAAAAATAATAAAAATACTAAAAAAAATACTAATAAACTAAATAAAATTAATACTAAAAAAAAAGTAAATAACTAAATAATTTAAAAACTAAATCACTCTATACGTAGACGTAATGCAAAAAATTCCGATTCGTTGCATTCGGATATTGCAGAACGTAATGTGACGTAATGTGATGTAATATGCGTACTCATATTGAGAGTCGATGGTGGGAATGAGTGATAGTGGTGGGAGTGAGGGATAGTGGTGGGAGTGAGTGACGTGAGTGAAACGAGGGACAGTGGTGGAAGTAAGGGACAGTGGTGGGGTGCATAGCTTCGAACCCCGGCATCGATCGACGATCCAGCAATTGAAAAATGACCATGGACAATATCACAACTCTGCAGACAGGAATTGAAAAAGTAAGTAGTTTGCGTATAATGTCACGCGTACGGTGTCTTGCCCGTCAGTGTTAATTACAAATGTTAGTGTTAGTGTTAATTACAAATTTACAATATGTAAATTTTTTATTTCTAGATGGACATAGTTGCAAATAAAGAAAATGAAGAAGGTAAAGAACAGGAGGAAAGAGTAGAGGTGCCAAAACCAGACAGTGTTAAAGAAGAGCCATCCCCACCTCCGCAAAACACACCAGCAATGTCTGGAAGAAAAGTAAGTAATGTGTTTCACATTTATTTATTCCGATTTATTTCCCTACGGTAAATTATGTATTTGCAAAAAAATTATTATAACTAGCCCGGAATCCACATCAAAGCTTTGAGCAAACGCGGATTTTATCAATGAAATTAATTCTTCGATAGTCTTTAAAACCTTGTCCCCTATTTTTAACCGACTTCGAAAAAGGAGGAGGTTACTCAATTCGATCAGTATAATTTTTTTTTTTTTTATTATTGTACTATATATATAAAAAATATATACATGTGGGATCGGTTTATTCGATGTCCATCGAATACGATCGGGCGCGAACGGGCGAGCGGAAAACGCGGACAATTGGCGCCAAGATAATTCGGCGTTACTACGAGTTGGCGCGAAAATTAGCGAGGGAACAAAGAAGCGATTAGCAATTGTTTCGTTTTACGCGGGAATTGGTAACGAATAAGGAAAACGGCGTGGCGGGGGGGCAGTCCAGTCGTAACCGTTGAAGTAACACGTTGTCCGAAAGGTTGTCCGAAAAGTTGTAGCCTAAGTGTTTGTATTTGTTTTTTATATTCCTATTGATTCTTATACCCTTGTTAAATTATTAAAATTATTGTTATTCCCAAAAAACTTTTTAATTCCGTCAACCTCGATAATTTCCGATCCTACATACATATAAAATATTTCACATTTTTATTTTTCTGTTTCAGATCCGGAAAATGATAAAACGTTTATTACGTTACGCACCATCCGCAAGAGCCGCCGGCAGAGGAGGGTACCGCGGTAGAGGAGACTACCGCGGAAGAGGCGGGTACCGCGGAACAAGAGGGAACCGCGGAGGAAGAGAAGGAATAAGAATTTCCGGGTGTACCATATACGGCGGCATCCGCAATTAAAACTAAACTAAAATAATAAGGAATAAATATTCAATTAATAAATTTATTTAATTCTTTTCAAAGCTACTGTGTTCCAGTTTCATTTTAAATATTATTACCTCTACATATCCCATCAAGTATTATTTGACAGTTTTATCGGAAAACCCTTTGAATTGTATATTAATATTATTGCAAAAGATGAAAAAAAATCAAGTCCAGCGGGACTCGAAGCTGCGACCGAAATAGATGTATAGATTTTCTTACGTTTCGGAATTTAAATATTAATGTAAAATTAGTGGATACAGTAGGGTCATTCCGCACCGAATCGATCACTTTTCGAAATCACCATCTCCGATTTTGCTTTAATCGAAATATGTTGTAGTCTATGTGAAATTAAGGGGGTTTAAGTCATCATTTTGTCCGTTTCGAATTTAAAAATTTAAACAACTTCTATTTTTGCGTTTTTCTCAATAACGGCCGTAAAGAGTTAAAATTTAAAAAAATATGGTCATATTCTTGGAAGCTTCCCTTTCAAAGTCCTTCAGAACGATAGAGCCTCAAAAATTGACGTTTTTACAAGCTGGATGGCCTCAAAACAATGCAAGAAGACTTCGTATACGACTAAATGACTCTATTCATGTGTAGAAATGTATATTAGTACTCACTCTTGGCCAATGATACATTTATACTTATGTTATATTTAATCATAATGTGATGTAAGTGTGAACTATTTGCTTGGTCATCGGTTTGAAAATAATAAAATCGTGAAAGTGATTAGGTTCTAGGAAACATGTGTGACGAGGTAACTACGCAATATAAAAGCAAAAAGAGTTTTATTAATTCAACTAATCATTCGATGTAAGCGTAACGTTTGAAACTACAAATAAATATATTTCGAATTATGTTGTGTTTAGTCTTATTTTAATTAGAAAAATGTCAAAATTGTAATAGTAAAAGTTTCATATGAAAATAAAGGAACATAAAAAGGCTTGACTGTTACATTACGATTATCCTAGTGATATGTTATTGTTTTTTTACAATTACACTTTGCGTTCCAAAAATATGAAAGAATTGTATGATATGCGCTATGTGAAACTCAACGTTTCAGTAAAATAGGCCAAAAACTAGAAATTCGATTTTTTCCTTTTACATATGCTACCGACTGATGTATTCGGCGTTTGATTTGGCTCAATAGCACATTTGATTACCTTATTCGGCTGTATACATTGTAACGAATCAAGGACGCAACACTAGAAAAATCTGTCATAAGTTATCGTTTTATTTGATTTTTTATTTTCGTTTGGTTGCACAAAATTCTTGTACATTTTCGAACATATACGACATACAGTGAATATTCTATATACGCAAATCTTTCGGGTCTGAGGTTTTGCGTATATCGTAAAGGTGCAGTGAATATTCTATATACGCAAATTTTTCGGGTCTGAGGTTTTGCGTATATCGTAAAGGTGCAGTGAATATTCTATCCGGGCTAATGACCATGGCAGTCGAAGCCCATAACATTAATCATCAATCATCAATATTCTATATTCGCAAATTTTTCGGGTCTGAGGTTTTGCGTATATCGTAAAGGTACTACTATATCGGCTTGGGTTTTTTCCGTTACCGTTATTAGCAACGGTCATGCGAGGTACTTTTGGGGGATAGGAAATTTCCCAAAAACCGTTACACGGGGCGATTCGCTGTTGTTTTATAGGGGTACGCGTGGCAACAAGCCTCGTGGCATTATGAATCGCGCCTCTTGACCGAACACACGCGCAACGAAGAGATACGTTTATTAATAAATTATTATTGTTCTTATTAAATAGTTAACAAAACTTTATTTTTACCTCACCAAAACCTAAAGACACTCCTAATGCAAGAATAAAACTTTTTTATTTCCGATTTTTTTTTTTGAAATTTTTTCCATCATATTTGTAACATTTTTCTCATTAAAATGAGACCAAACACGACATACTTCGGGACATATTTACTTGTAATTTCAAGTGTTACGCATACATCGATGATTTTACTCTAATAAGATATTGCAAGTAAATATAACTCAAATTACGTCGTGTATGGTCTCATTTTAATCAGGAAAACATCACGAATATGATGGAAAAAGTTATATAAAAAAATGGATGAAAAATAAAAAAATTAGCAATGCTCAAGTATTGCAAACAATCGAACAGACTTTTGATCTTTGCCGACTGCCACGATCGTAGCGTCTCTTTCTTTTTGACTCGCTATCCTCTTCGACGTGAGAAACTTTTATCGTCAATTAAACCAGTAACTATAGTTCAAATTATATCGTGTTTGGTTTCATTTTAATCGGAAAAATGTCAAGAATTAATTGGTAAAAGTTTGACAACGAAAAAGTCAAAAATAAAAAAGTTTCGATTCCCGGTAACCGAGATCGCACTTCTTTTTCTCTCTGAGAAATAAGATCCGACGATACTGATGAAATTGAGATTTTATTTTGCCTTGGTATATACACTATATGGAATTAACTTTTATTTAGTCTAGCTGTAAGAATTTCGGTGCGTATGAAATGAGATATTGAGTTGCGTTTGCGAGAGGCTGTTTAGATGATCGGTTTGAATGTCGCGTTGGGTGTCCGAGTTCGAGGAATGCCTGATAAGAATAATCTCGGGCGAGAATGCGTCAGCGTGCGTGGAGATGAGTAATTGTTCGTGCGAGTCAGTTCATCGCTGTTGGCGAAAGCGAATGGTCGAAGACCATCTCTGTTAATAAAGCGCGGAGAAGTTAAAGGTGGAAAATTGAATTGAATACGTGACGTGCGCAGTGGAATGCGCAGTGTCATACCTAGTACAGAAAACTGTATGCAGTTACCGACAGTTTCGTGGTTTCCTCGACGTTGTAGGTAACTTGACCGAAACCAAGAAAACACACGACAAATACTACAAGCGCTCCAAGTGGAAAATCGTGAAACTATAATTGTATGGTGGAACACCGTTGACAGGCGCAAGTGCACGAAATCGTATTTTTCGTCTCATTTCTTCTAGAAGCCATAAATTGACAAAAAATGGACCAAGCCGACATCGTACCATTACAGTAATGTCGCGCTGCTATCGCTTTTGGTGAGTAAATGCTTAAATTTTACGTAAAACGGAAAATACGGCGCAACGTGTCTAGGAGCGGCCATCTTGATTGTTTACATCTATGTCTGTCTCACGTGTACGTCCGAAGAATTTTTCGTTTTATTCAGAATGTGATGTTTATTGACGTAAAATCGATAGCAGCGCGATATTGGACATATCTACCGGTGCTAAAGCTATCCTCAGAAAGTGAATTTATGCAATTTTCGAGACGTGAAACGAAAAGTACGAAATCGGACCTCTCTCTCGCACATCGCCTATACGTGCATGTGCCGCCACGTGTTAGTGTACACACACAGTTACTGCGTGATCCTGCCCTTATAGCCCTGCGCCGTCCTTCCGGCAGGAGACCCTTGGTCCGAGAGCACGTTGCTGGTGTCTCTCGGCGGTCGGGATACCTCTGTCTCGCGGCGTAGCCAGGCGTCGTAAGGTGAGGAGTACGGAGTCTGGTTTACGACCTGAGGACGATCGTCTACGTCCTGCCCCAGGTCTCCTTCCGTCGGAGGAGCAAAAAGGGATTACAACCAAAAATAGTACAGAGAGCCAGAACGGTTTGCGGTCGGTAGCGGTCGGTCGCCTTACAATGCGCACGGTCCGTCTGGTGCTCTCTCTCGAATCGGTCCGCGGCTCGGTCTTATATATGCCGCGGTTGCCGATTCTACTGCGAGAACCGCGGTCGCGGCTAATCGCCCTCTATCGGTAGTTTTGACTGTGACAACGTTCGCGCCTGACAGTAGGCAACCGCCTACTACCGCGTTACAAGTGCGATGAATTAGAATTAAGCATAGGAAAGCATATTATGACATTTAGGTGGGAAATAGTGGGGAGAGGTCGCGGTTTTTTGCTGTATGTTCGAGCTCACCGGGAGGCGGTGCCGAGGGGGCGTTACAAGGTCAACTAGAGGTCAGCGCATTTTGCCCGGGAGCCTCCCCTAGATCTTGACGCAACCCCTAGGACCAAAACCCTTTGGTTGAGAACATCCATTCCCCACACATGGAACACATACACGAGGGGTGGGGGACGGGGGGAGGGGGCAGTCTTTCTTCCACAACTGCGAGCGATGGCCTAGACCAGGTGGACTATGCCGTATCCGGTAGGGAAGCCTGGTGGGTTGCCGCGACCCTCCGCCCTTGTGGCGGGGGCGGGAGACAGTTTTAGTGGGTATGCGCCGAAACCGTCCCTCTTCTAGGGGCGCCGGAAGCGTGAGTCTTTCCACACTACCTGGGCTATCTTCCCAGGTGTCCGTAATAGGATTTCTGTCTTCCTCAAACAAAAAAAAAAAAAGGCTATGCGTGTCTCGTTGCCTGCCTCGTCCGGTCATTGTCCTGGGGGATTTTAATGCTAAGGCTACGGCTTGGGGATCCCCCAGAACAGACGCGAGGGGTGAGACGCTGCTCGACTGGGCGGCAGGACTGGAGCTCTGTTTGCCGAACACGGGCTCCGTCCATGCGTGCGTGCGGCACAATGGGGGATCCATAGTAGACCTCACATTCGCTTCCGCTGCTGCTGCGCGCCGTATTTCGGGGTGGAGTGTGGTAGACGAGATGGAGACTCTTTTGGACCATCGTTATATAATGGAGGTCCTCTCCACCACCCCGCTTGATGAGCCCCGAGGCCGCCCAGATGGAGGAGCGCGACAATCGCCGGGGTGGTCATTCCGTAAGCTGGACAGGGACGCCCTGATGGCCGCTGTCCACGTCGTGGTTTGGCACCCAGATTGTGCCAGGCTAGCCGACGGGCAAGAGGGGGCCCAGTGGCTTCGCCGCGTAATGACAATGATTTGTGATGCGGCGATGTCACGTGCTGGCCCCTCGGGAAGGAAATCAGTGTACTGGTGGTCGACTGAGATCGCTGAGCTTCGCAGCGATTGCGTTCGGGTGCGCTGCCGGTATACCCGTGCCCGTCGGCGTCGTAATGAAAATCCGGCGTGGGTAGCTACGCTGTACGGGCTCTACCGTGAAAAGGTCGTGGCCCTGCAACTGGCCATCAAAGTGGCCAAGGCCCAGGCGTGGGAGGAGCTCCTCGCGACTGTTGATAGGGATCCGTGGGGGCGTTCGTATAGGATCGTCCTGGGTCGTTTGTGACCCTGGGCGCCCCCTCTGACGGAGTCGCTTGATCCCCAGTTTCTGGAGCAGGTGGTGGGCACCCTGTTCCCACAGGGCGTGGATAACGCGCCACCTGCGTCCACGTCGGACCGCATCATCTGGTCCGACGAACTGGGGGTCACGGACGAGGAGCTCGCCGTGGCGCTGAAGCGGCTCGGGGTAAAAAACCGTGCCCCGAGACCGGACAGCGTCCCCGGCAGAGTCTGGGTCTTGGCTGCGGGCGACCTTGGCGCCGCGCTGAAGGGTGTGTTCAATACTTGCCTTCAGCGCGGCGACTTTCCCGCAGAGTGGAAGACCGGACGTTTGGTCCTCTTGAAAAAGCAGGGAAGACTCGCGGATTCTCCCTCCGCGTACAGGCCCATATGCCTACTAAATGAGGCGGGAAAGCTTTTTGAGCGTATCATAGCTTCCCGCCTCGGCAGGCACCTGTCCTCGGTTGAACCCGATCTGGCTGACAACTAGTACGGCTTCCGTGAGGGACGTTCTACGCTTGATGCGATCGAGCGTGTCAAATCACTCGCGGAAGCGGCAGTTTCCCGGGGTGGGGTGTGTGTGGCGGTATCGCTAGATATCGTCAACGCCTTCAACACTCTACACTGGGCCGCCATTAGGGAGGCACTTGTTCATCATGACGTGCCTCCCTACCTAAGGGCGGTGATCGGGTCCTACCTGGAAGACGGGGGGATTGTGTACTCCGGCCGGTATGGCAGTGAGCGGAGGGAGGTATGTCGTGGCGTACCCCAGGGGTCGATGCTTGCTTCTATAGGCCCTGGGATACGACTACGTCCTGCGGGTCGTTCTCCCCGACGGCGTGTATGTCGTCTGCTATGCGGACAACACGCTTATTTTTGCCGTCGGGGAGACAATCAAGAGGGCCATTCGTCTGGTCGAGGTGGCAGTTGCCGTCGTCGTCGCGCAGATCTTCGAGCTGGGGTTGAGGATAGACACCCGGAAGACCGGGGCTATGGTCTTTCATGACCTGCCCCAGTCGAGGAGTGTGCCCCAGTCGTGGGTCCGGGTAGGTGATGCCTAGGTCGAGGTCAGGTCCGAGGTGAAGTATCTTGGACTCGTTCTCGACAGCCGCTGGCGCTTTAAGCGTTACTTCTATTGCTTGGTCCCCCGAGTGGAGCGGGCGGCGGCTGCATTAGGCCGCATTATGCCCAACCTTGGGGGACCTCAGGAGAGGATTCGCCGCCTGTATGTGAGGGTGGTGCGGTCGATGGTCTTGTACGGCGCAGTCGTATGGGCCGCCGCCCTGATGGCCCGCCGGTGCAGCAGCAGTATTATTTTGGTGCACCGGCTGCAAAGAAGGACGGCCATCAGGGTCATTAGGGGATACCGCACCATCCCCTACGCGGCGGCGATGGCTCTGGCGGGCCTGACACCATTTGAAATGCTGGCGGCGGCGGACGCGTTAGTCTACAAGCGCGTCCGTGCCGTCCACCAGCTCAATGGTGCACCGCCAGAGCCCACGACAATTGAGGCGTTCAAGCACCAGGCCCGACAGCTGGCTGAAAATCGGTGGCGACGCGAGCTGCGCCGTTACACCGATAAGCCGGTTGTTGGGCTCTCCTGCCGCTACTCACAGAGTGGCGGGAAAGAGGTCATGGTAGGCTCACCTACCGTATGACGCAGGTGTTCACCGGACACGGTTTGTAACCGTACAAAGTACGCTCACATATTAGCGATTCATAGTTCGCGGATTGCGGGGTGGGGTAGAGAGCAATTAGGCAGACTATTTCGTCACGCGGCCTAATAGCGCATGTGTGTTACCCCCTCCAGGGGACAGGTGAGCGATCGACCCGCAAGCCGTGAAATCGATCGTCACTCTGATCTCGACCGGCTTCTAGATCACTCGTAATTCTAACAAGGGGGTCCGCCTAACGAAAAACGGAACATAGCTTGAGTCAAACTGACTATCGAACACGCAGTAAAACGGCTGGTGCTCGCGGTTATTGTTCGCGCCTCAAACTGAGGAGTCGTTGATCCAAACTGTATCACGGCACGGTTACGCGTTATTCCCGCGATTTGGAAAATCGGAGATTTTGCAACCGGGGAATCAGAGTCAATTAGGAAACCACTCCAGATTTACGTACATTCGAAGATCCGAGAACCGAGACTCACTTATTTCTAAAAAGTGCCTCTCCCATCTTGAGTACTCGCGAATGTCGTACGAGTGAAGCCAATGGTGATAACGTGTTTGAGGCCCTAGATCCCAAAAACTCGTTTTTCATCCATTCCTGAGCTCAGGCATTTTTAATGCAGTTTGGAGTGCGAAGTAGGTGACGTGATAAATCTAATAGACAGAAAACTTCCAAGTTATTGTTAATTTGAAAATCGGAGAAACGAGACCCGCTCGCTCAGACGAGTGCCTCTCCCATCTCACGTATAGACGAATTACAAACGAGCAAAGCCAGGGGTGATAACGAAGCCTTCAGGCCCCAGAAACCCTCAGGTTCGTTATTCACTCTCTCCTGAGCTCGGGCAGTTTACTGCAATTTGGAAGTTCCTTTACGCGTGATTCGGAACCAAAATTGAGGATTTGGAGCTATCGTTACATTTGTGTGTTGTGAGTTACAGAGGGGCCGGAACCCATACAATTCTTGAGTGTGCATTCCCTCTCTTCCTGTTAACTCATAGCCACAGTGGCGTGGCCAATGTCAAACGTGATTAAGTGGCTCATAAACCCACTGATCATATTTTGACATTCCTGTGTCACACGCTCTAAAGAGCGTAGTATAACGATAGTGCGCCGCAAGTTGAGCACCAGCGTCGTAGCTAGAATATCTTTGAACAAAGCGTTAAAGTCGAGAAAGGGGTTTTTCTTTATTTAGTGTGTCGCTTGCTACGGCCTTGTCAAGGCCGAGTCTCTATTTACCGCGCGAGGTGACGAACGTTCGTCTGGGTGTAAACATCGATAGCTAGCGAATTCCAAAATCGTTTTTGTAAACTCTTCGGAGTAATAATAATCGAAATATAGTTAAAGCAGATATCGCAATCTCCCATCAGCGTATTTATTTTTCAAAGAATTTTGCCGTTAGTATCGCAGGGCCTCGTTCAAGCGCTCAGGGCATAAAAGACAAATAATTTATAGACCAGTCATATTAAATATCTAAATTTAATAAATTTGTGTGTATTATATTTAAACGAGTGTGTCATTGGCTGAATTGCTATCCTTCCTCTTGCCTTGAAATCTTTCAACGCGAACCCTTTAAAAAAAAAAAAAAACAGTCTGAACTTTCCTCACGTGTCTACCTTAATCTACTTAATCAAAAAGGATAGTCATATAAAAAGCTTATAGAGAGGGAAGAGCGGTTACAGGTTGTTTCGGTGAATACCTGTGTCGAATCGGGAAGGTGTCGGCGACGGCATGCCACCACTGCGGGGAAGGAGTGGACATGGCGCAGCACACGCTGGAGAAGTGCCCCGCCTTTTCAGCGCTGCGTCGTGTCTTGCACCAACAAATCGGGCACGACCACGAAGGTCCCGGTCGTCCACCCCAAGATGTCCGGGGGATGTTCGGTGGCCCTAGGCCGCCGATCGTCTGGGCTTTTTAGCCCGGCAGGGTTGCGGCGGCTTCGGGGAGGTCTTCCGCCTCCCCTTGTAGAGCCGCCGCTGGGATCGAGGCGTCCTGGGTGGGGGCCCAGGACGCCCTGCACGCGGCCCCGTGGCGGACGGCGGCATCTTGGTGGTCCGGGTGTCGCCGTGAAATTGGAGATTGTAGTATTGGGGGAGGTCACTGGCCTCCCCCGGGAAGTGCTCTAGGCAGAGCGAGGGCGCTTTTGGAGGGGTCCCAGTTGTATTCTTCGAGAGTTCCTGGGGCCCCTCCTAATGCGCCGAGGTGGACCACCGTGGGAGTTTTAGCCGGTAAAGATCCGGCATAACCCTGCGCCCTCTCCCAAGGGTGCGGGGTATCTTTTGGAAGATTTCCCCCACGTAAAAAAAAAAAGGATATGATGGTGGCTGCAGCCCTAGCGGTTAGCTGGCCGGCTTCCCCCCGACAGGTCCTGGCTGGACAGGTCGCGGACGTCGAGGGTGAGGCTCAGTGGTTCCGGGGCACCATGAAGGATATCTGCGATATGGCGATGCCCTGGGCCACCCCTCACCCGCGCCGGGCGTCGTACTGGTGGACGGGGGAGATCGCGCGGCTACGCGACGCCTGCCTTCCATTGCGTCGCCGGTACCAACACGTCCGGCGTAGGCGCAACCGCGACCCTGCGAGGGAGCAGCAACTCTGGCCAAGGCTGACAACTTGGCCAACCGTCTCAGGACCCTCTTCGAGGGGACGGGAGTTAGGGTGGCCAGGCCGATAAAGTGCTGCGAATGCCGTACCGTTGGCCTGAACCCATCCGTCACCTCCAAAGAGGTAATTGAAGCGGTCGCCGCAGCTGCAGGCTGCGATTCGACGCGTTCCAATTCGAAGCGCTGCCGATTGGACGCGTTCCAATTCAACGCGGTGTCGATTGGACTCGTCCCAATTCGACGCGGTGCCGATTGGACGTCTTGCGTTTATGACGTCGTACAGTTTCAACTCCGTGCCGATTGGACAGGTTCCTTTTGGACTCGGAATCGTTCGGACTGCGTAGAGATTGGAACTCGCTCTGTTCTAGTTCGCGTAGCGGTAGACGCAATTCGGTGAATTCAATTTCGTATATATTATGCGTGATGTGATAAAATATGTGATGGATTACATTAAATTCGGATGTGAATTAAATGAAATTGGTGATTCTTTTGTGTTTCGTGTCTTGAAATGCATAATATGTGTTTTGCAATGTATAGATGAAATTTAAAATCTTTCGTAGCGTTGAATTTAAACCTGTATATAATAGTGGTTTTTCGTTGGATTTCATAATGCAAATATACGCTAATGTTCATTTTGAGCAAAACCAACGGCAGTAAATATTTGTCATTGATTAGTATGTAATTTTGTCCATTGTGTATAGAAGTGATGCTTGAATGTTGTATATATTGTTTGACAGGTACAGGTTATAGTGGGGAATATTTGCAAGCTGATTATTAAGACAGTGGAAGAAGCTGCATGTCAGTTATTGCAAGAAATATGGTATCACGTAGAATATTATTGTCCAGTAATCCATATGTATAGGTTAGTTTGGATTTATTAAAACTATGTGGGATTTTTATGTGTGCGAAGTAGAACTGATTTATTTTTTCTCATAAACAAGTGTAGCATATAATAGTGTCCGAAACGATTTATATGTATATTTCAAAATATAAACTGACGAGCGAAACGGTTGGGCTGTCGTCGCCCCCTTCCCCGTGCTCCTCAGGTATCACGGGTGGACCGAGCAGCTCGTCGCCTGGGGGGTGCGGGGAAGCGAGGTCTTATTGTCCTTTGACAATAGGCGCTCAGTTCATCCGTAACTCGCGACTCTTGATTATCAGCTTAAGAGCGATTAATTTCTTTTCCCCGAATTTCTCCGGTTTAGCCTTTCCGGCCAAGTTCCCCCTTTCCGTCTATGCGTGTTACGTCGCCCATAGATACAACGCGGGTAGGGTTATTTTTAATCCCGGAAAGTGTACGCAAAAAATTCGAAAACCTCTGTCGACGGATTATACCCTAAAAGTCAAGGGAAATCCAAGACATTTTTTGGTCCTTCGAGCCGGATCTCGATATCCGGTGCATTTTCGATTAACTGACCATCTAAACACCGACGATTTTCCTCCGGAGTCGTCCTACTCGCGACCGTTAAATCCGTTGATATCACGCAACCCGTTTTGATACGTGTAGTGCAGTGCAAGTGAGTGGTCTTGCTCCGGTGTAACGGAACGCTTTAAACAAACCAAACTCGATTAGTGTAAGTTTTGTTAATAGTTTATTTGTGTGGTTTAATTACATTTTTGTGTGAACGTTTTGCGAACATTTGAACTCATTTGAGCAGTGTCGGTTGAACGGTTACGGGCTCGATCCTCCGTGTGTTGACCTTTTTTATTCTGACTCTTCGTTACCTTGCGTGTGTTTACCATGGCTCCAGCTGTGGCGGAGTTGCTGCAAAGCCAAGCGGATTTGTTTACTCGCATCGACAATTTCAAACGTAACACTGACAAGTTAGGGAAGGATAACCTGACTGTCACTGTTTTGAAATCGCGACAGCGCCTTCTCAACTCTTACTGGGAGAAGTTTACTAACAATCACGATGCAATTGTGCGTCTATCGGAATCCAAGGCGACCGAATACACCGCGAAAGGGGTTTACGACGAAGTGGAGGCGCAATTCGTGCTTCGCGACTCAGAATTGAGCGATCTGATAGCCGCTGCAGAACGAGCCAATGGGACCAGTGCATCTTCGGGCTCGTCAGCTGCAGCACACAAATCCCCGGAAATGGTACTCCCGCCGATCACTTTGCCGACTTTCTTAGGAGAGACGCTCGAATGGGAATCGTTTCGCGACCGGTTTCGATCGTTAATCCACGACAATGATCGTCTGTCGGAACTTCAGAAGCTCCAATACCTCAAGGGAGCGTTGGCGAGGCGAAGCTGCAAGGGTGGTGGAGGCCACGCCAACTATGGAAGGCTGTTATGCAGGTGCGTTTGAATCACTCGAACGTCTATTCGGTAACCCGCGCATGCTGTCGGCTGCCCATCTTCGTCGGTTAATTCACAGCAAGGCGATCAGCAAGGCAACTCCTCAGGACTTCAAACGAATTCTTGACGAATTTCGCGACTTGCTCGGTTATTTTTAATCCCGGAAAGTGCACGCAAAAAATTCGAAAACCTCAATCAAGTGTTAAAGGATGGTCAGGTTTATCATTATTTGGCAATTTCTTTTGCGCGTTACACGTATAAGTACTATAGCTGTGAACTCAAGCATGTTTCCTCTTTTCGTACATTCTGATGGTCCAACACGGCCAAAGTCACGCCAATAAGAATAAATGGAAGGATGTATTGCTTATTTCATGAAAGAAATAAGGTCGGTAAAATTGTATCAAATTTTCTACAGGTATAAGCTACAGCGAATCGCTTCTTGAAAGTACTTATTAAGGTAAAACAATCAAAACTAACCTCCATATTCCATGAAATAAAATGAAAGTGCTGTTAAATACAATGTATCAATATACAATAATATGACCTTTTGTTCTGTCCATTCATTTTTATTGCATGCACCTAATGACGACGATGACGTCGATAACTCCATTTATGGTTTTCCACCTAAATCGGCAGTAGAAAGAATTAATCAACAATAGGTAAAGTAGGACAAGGGCAGCGATATATCGACAAATTTATCGTATTAACATACCATTTCATTTTTATTTTGTTTTATTAAATTAATAACATATTCAGTTTGCTTTCGACCGTCAAACCGGCAAGACGTATTTAGCATCGTGCCGCGTGTTGTGTGTCGCGAGTGAATATAAATAAGAAATCGGTTACAAGTGTCTAAATTCTGTAGGTATACACAAAAACCTACATATGGCAGCTCCTGACTACAGGAGCTCTCAAAATACTCTACTGACAGTCTTTCACAACAGCAATCCCAACATGCCTTTAAAACAAAGTTATGCGTCAGCGACACAAAGTTCCTTATTTCCTCAGAAAAACCAAGCAATAGTGCTCGATTTTATCGACGGCATCCCATTAAAGGAATATGTTAATGCAATCGGGAAAATCACAGATCCAGCAAATATTAGATTCGTATCAAGAATTTCAAACTCTCGTATATGTATATTCTTATCAAGTAAACAAATAGTAGAGAACATCACAAGCAGTTATTCAAAAATCATAATAGGAAACAATACAATCAGCCTACGACCTTTAATAAACAGTCACAAAAGAATTATTCTGTCTAACGTATGTCCGGTAATTCCGCACGAGATTATTGAGAAAGAATTGATTAAATTAAACGTGAAACCTATGTCCCAAATAACATTTCTTAGAGCTGGGTTATCTGAACCTGGATTCTCACATATACTTAGCTTCCGGCGTCAAGTATTTATAAAACCGGAAGATGTTGACAAGTTACCACCATCGTTGAACATCTTTTATGAAGACACCAGTTATTGGATCTACTTATCAGGAGACAATATTAATTGCTACCTATGTAAAAAAGAAGGCCACTTAGCAAAAGACTGCCCAGACTCAACAAATAAAGAAAATAATACTGCAATGGATACCTCAACCCTTTCATCACCAATCCAAGGGACCACATCCCATAAACAATTTTCGGATCTCAACACGAGAGCTGAAATGACGCGACTATCACAAATTTTAAATAGTGACCCACCAAGGGAAACGATGTTAAGACAAAATAGTGCAGAAAGACCACTATCTGAAACAAGCTCCCAAAGCACGCAGAAAACAGCTCCGGAAGAAGAGGCTACAGATTCGTCCTTAATGGATGGTGAAGACTCCACAGATGAAATGAATTCGTTGTTACCATCAGCGAGACAACTGAGTAAAAAGAAGACGAAAGTGAGAAAAATTGGAGAACTGGACGCAGTAACCGTTGAAGAAATGATAGCTCCTCTAAAGGAACTACTCGAAGGTAACCCTAGCAATTACATCATAAATTATAACCAATTTAAGAGCCTCATGGAAAATCGCCAAGGGAAACCCAAATGTAACAGAATTAGCATTATCATATACTACAGACATCCAAGCTCTCAGTGATATGATTAAGCAAATGTATCCACTTCTTACTGATCGCAAAATTAAAAATAGATGTACCCGAATGACAAAAAAGTTTGACGATTACATCGCTACAAAGAAAAAAGAACCCTCAACATACTCTAATAAAACTTCAACATAAGATATTCCCAAACCTCTATTTCCTCATTCAAATTAAAGAATAACCACCTATGAAAATTCTCCAGTGGAACATTAACGGATACAACACACATAAGGAAAGACTACAGATCCTTATAAACAACACTGATCCCGATATTGTCTGCCTTCAGGAAACAAATTTCAAGGAAACATATGCTGCCAACATAAAAAACTATTCACCAATTTTCACGAATAGAACTCACTCCTGTCACGCAAGTGGTGGGGTTGCCACATATATTAAAAATAATATTCCCTGTAAAGAAATCTCTCTTAACACAAACTTAGAAGTGGTAGCTACCTCAGTATTGTCTCTATCTATGGAAATTTGCATATGCAACATCTACATACCCAATAGCTACGACTTTTCAATCTCTGAATTATCAAACTTAATAAATAAACTCCCCAAACCTTTTATCCTGCTGGGAGACTTCAGCAGCCACAGTACACTGTGGGGATCCAACAAAAACGACCCTAGAGGGGAAATAATCAAATCGCTTTTGGATGATCCAGATCTTTTCTTACTCAACTCTACATCTCCCACCCATATAAATATATCCAACGGTACGTTAAGTGCAATTGATCTGTCCATCTGCTCCACAAGAATAGCACACTACTTCGATTGGGATGTAGCCTCAAATCCTCATGATAGTGATCATTTTCCAATAACATTATCTGGAGCAACACCTCAAGAACATGTTCCCTATCTGACACCCGGATGGAATACAAAAAAAGCAAATTGGGGTCTTTTTCGAGCACTTATGGATCAACGTGTAGATAACCTTCCTCCGGTCAACAGTAATAATAAGGAAAATATCAACTCAATAGTTGAAAATTTCACCAACATAATTCATGAAGTAGCAAATAAAACTATACCCCTATTTAATAATAAAACTAGAAAACGTACGGTTCCGTGGTGGAACGAATGATGCAACAAGGCTATAAAAGAAGCCAATCACGCCTTCAATGTCTTCAAGAGGCATCCATCTATAGAAAATAAAATTCAATACAAAAAGTTACGAGCTATAGCCCGAAGAACTGTCAAGGAAAGTAAAAAAAAATCCTGGATGGACTACATAAGCTCCACAAACAACAATACCTCTTATAGTAACTGTTGGGACAAAATCAGGAAAATTAGAGGAACAGCACGTATCTATTCCATATCTACACTCCTAAACCACGCAAACCAAATTTTCCATCACCCCCAAGATATTGCCAATGAACTAGCTAGCTCCTTTTCTAAAAATTCCAGTAACGCCAATTATGACGAAAAATTTCTTCAGAATATCGGAAATTACCAAGAAATAGGAGAAGAAAAAATTTTTGTAAATTCGGAACAGCCTTTTAATTCAATCATTAAACTTGAAGAAATTAAATGTATACTTAAGAGATGTAAGAATTCTAGTCCAGGTCCAGACTTAATTCCCAATGAGTTCTTAAAACAACTGTCGGATAAAACCTTATCATATATCACCGATCTATTTAATTTTATTTGGACAAACATGGTTTTCCTGAAAAATGGAGAGAAGCAATAGTTGTGCCGGTGCCAAAACCAAATCAGGACATGACAATAGCTAGTAACTACCGACCGATTTCCTTAACATGCACGATGTGTAAACTTTTAGAAAAAGTGATTAACAGAAGACTTAGGTGGCAATTAGAAAACATTGACTTCTTTTCCCAGGAACAAAGCGGTTTCAGAAAATTTAGATCTGCAGTAGATCATCTTATTAATCTTGAAACAGCAATATGTGACTCATTTGCAACCAATCAACATTTAACAGTGGTATCCCTTGACATCGAAAAGGCATACGATATGGTATGGCGGCCCAGAGTCATTAATATTCTCCTTAAACATCATATTACAGGTAGAATGTTGGCATTTATTTATAATTTTCTAAAGAAAAGAAGAATAAGAGTAAGAGCTAATGGGATGCTATCTGAGAGCTTTGAGATTCAAAATGGTGTGCCACAGGGGTCGGTACTAAGTGTAACGCTATTTCTTATTGCAATTAATGAAGCACCTAAAGTTGTAAACTCACCTGTCAAATGTGCCCTATTTGCTGACGACTTAAATATCTTTTGCGGAGGGAAAGAAAAGGAAACTACAGAAAAACTCCTTCAGGAGACAATAAACGCCCTCCAAGCATGGGCAGAAAAAACAGGTTTCAAATTCTCGACTCGGAAAACGAAATGTATCTCGTTTGCAAGACACAAACAACAAATACACAACCCTAAGATCTCCTTAAATAATAGTAACATCAATTCTGTGGAAACCCTGAAAATCCTAGGTTTGGTATTCGATAGAAAACTTACATGGAAGCAACATATTAAAGGTCTAATAGATGACTGTAAAACTCGTCTAAATTTAATAAAGGCACTGTCATCAACCGTTTGGGGGGCAAGCCAAGAAATCTTAATGATTACCTATAAAGCTGTAATTAGATCCAAAATTGATTATGGTAGTATCATATATAACTCGGCAAAGAAATCAGATCTAAAAACTCTAAACACAATTCACAATTCTGCACTCCGAATGGCAACAGGAGCCTTCCGTACCAGTCCAATAAACAGCTTACTAGCCATAACAAATGAACCTCACCTACAAGAGAGGCGAAAATTCCTTTCAGTTAATTATGCACTACGTATTGGGGATTCCCTAAAGAATGCGGTACACCAAAATGTTTTCACTTCAAGATATAAAAATGTTTACGAGAAAAAAGTAAATCTACCCAAACCGTTTTACATAAGAATCCAGAACATTTTTGAAGAAATTTGTTTTGAATTAGATACAACTAGGTTGGGAAAAATCAAATATTCATCGGATCCTCCATGGATCATTGACATTCCAATGGTTAATTTCGACCTAGCTTTTAACAGAAAAGAAGAAACTCCTGCTTCAGTTGTCAGGGCCCTGTTCGAGGAAATGAAGTTTACACTTTCGAACTATGAACTTATATTCACGGATGGATCCAAATCCAAAGAAGGAAACGGCTGCGCTGTAGTTACAACAGAATCCGAAATATGCTTAAAACTCCCAAAAATGATGTCAATTTTCACATGTGAAGCTATTGCTATTAAAGAAGCCCTTATGCTTATCCAACGCTCAACTCACAAAAAATTCGCTATTCTTTTAGATTCTAAAAGCTCTCTGCAGAAAATTCAAAACCCAGATACATCTGATGAATTAATTCAAAATATCCAAAATTTGTACTCACAATCTCTTAAAGAGGGCAAAGAAACTTTGTTTATATGGGTTCCTTCACATGTGGGAATTGAGGGAAACGATAAAGCGGACTTAGCAGCCAAAACAGCGTCCCATCGTGAAATCATGGAAGAATATGAGAAAACCCCACTCCAGGACTTCAGAACAGAAGTTAACAAAAGACTAAGAGACCAATGGAACCAAAAACTAGGAAACCTGATCTCAACGAAGCTTCCACCAGGAAAAGAGGGAAACTACAAGCCTGATATTAAGAACCTGAGCAGACAAGAACAAGTTATTGTCAACAGAATATTAATAGGTCACACAAGACTCACTCATTCTTATCTCTTTCTAAAAGACAGTCCGCCCAAGTGTTTGATATGTAATGTTAATCTCACCATAAAGCACATTATATTTGATTGCCAGCATTACGATGTAATAAGGAAAAAATTTAAAATCCAAAACAATATAAAAGACATAATAGGCACAAGTGAAAATACTAGAAATTTAATTGAATTCCTAAAACAGCTTAAAATATACAACAAACTGTAAGTCCTTTGACAATACGAGCATACCAACAAGATCTCACTATATAAAGACCTCATTAAGAAACCCAATAGAAAATTAGATATAAAATTGGATACATTCGTATCAAGTCGCTCATGACCTGAGCAGTTAATGCGACTTAAAACTCGAAAGAAAAAAAAAAAAAAAATAACATATTGCCTACCTTCCCACTTATCTATTTATTATATCACGTACTTAATATACAGATTTACGATAAACAATAACATACAATTAATCTATACTAATATAATAAAGCAGAGAAGTTTGTTTAAACGAGTTAATTTTCAGTCGGATGTGAAAAAATATTTTTCTGTAGATAATCCGTTTATCGAGGAATACTGTAGGCTATATAACATGTCATAATACTCGTTGAAAATATAAATTCTTCCACTAGAAGTATTTGTAGCTTAATAAATGGTTTTTCATTGTTTCATATTCTATAGAATTATATTAGGTTGAAGGAATTGTTCTTATAATACAAGTATTTGGGTATTATGATCTTATTGCAATTCAAAGTTACTTTCATATATTATATTTATATTACATTATACTATTTTTCACATACTACATATTACACATTGTTATAATTTTAAATTATATTATATACAATTACACATATTGTATATTTAAATATTCCCATAACAGAGTGTATTTTTCACTATATACTATACCACGTATTTACATTATACCTTGGTCGCTCAAACCATTGTTTATTGAGTTTTTTCTTGGAAGCTCTACAGTTGTGCCTGCTAGAATACTCATAACAGCTACAAGTGACTCTAAAGCTGAAATTATACAAAGAAAGGGGTTTGTTAGAGTAAATTAGTCGTTAAATAAGGAAAGAAAGCACAATTTTAGGTTAAACAAGGATCTGACAGGTCTGTAACGAGGCATATTTTCATTGGGTTGATTGCCTCGTTTTTTTTTTGGGTTATGCCTCGTTACGATGATCCTCCCGAATTGCCAGCCCCACTCCTCCGCCCAAGCGGACCACCTCGCCGCTGGGGCAAGTATGAGTGAGCGTGTGTGTGTGTTTTTCTTTTCTTTTTCGTGTGTTTTTTTTATTTTCTATTTATTTCGGAAGCCACGCTTTTCTTTCCCCCCCCCCCCCTTTGCTGCCTCCAACCACCACCGGAGCCACCGTTGTCCCTGGTCGCGGAGGAACCTCTCCCTGAGTGACGGAGGCGCGGGATGGGCCCACCAAAGAAGACCCCGGCTGTCCGGTCGCGGTGCCACCCCGTCACCCTCCGCGGGGGCGACCGGCAGCCCACCACCGGGAAACGCCAGGCCTGGGGACGAGCCACCCCCGACTGCCACCTCGAGAGGGCCCCAGGACCTGGCCACCAGACGTCGCAGTGGAATGGCCCATCCTCGACGCCGAAATCCTCGGGGTGGGGGAATACCGCGAACCAGGGAAGAAGAGGATGGAAGGGAGAAGCCAGCGAGCTGCCGTGACGGGAAGGCGGTTTTTTTTTCCCCCGCAAAAATCCCCGCTTAAGCCGCAGTTCCGAATCTTTTCTTTGCCGTCTCGTTTTTAATTTCTGTTAATTTGTAGTGCGTTCCGTTTTTTCTACCTTGTGTTTTTTTTCTACTGTGTATTGTGCGCCTGCGTGGAGTGTGTGTCGCCGCCGCCCCTGTGTGGAATTTTTGGGGTACACCAGCGCAAAAAGGTAGGAGTCATCTCCTTAACCTTCTTTTCTATATTTATTTGCGCGTGGGCGAGGGCGATAGGACCCCTGGCCCCAGTGACGAGGACCCTAGAGGCCGCGGACAGTCTACGCGACACTGTCCCCTCTCATTTAGTTTTTTTTGTACGCTGTATTTTGGTATTTAGGACCAACGCCCCCTTATTGTCCACGACCCCTAAGAGGGCGTGTTCCTTCGCGGGCGAATACCACAGCGTTCTCTTTGTATTTTTCGATCTTTGTACTCGCGCGTACCGTGAGCCCCCGCGCCGCGAAAGCCTCCCTCGCAACTGGCGTGTCGACCCCTTTTCCTCGACCGTTGCTTGTAACGCGTGGGGCCCACGCGAATTCATTTTTTCTGTTTTGCTTCCGTGGCCTACTTGGAGGCCCGAATAAAAGCACTTTCTATTGGATACGAACTCGCGGGTCTTTTACTAGTTTTTTTTCTGACCCCCTCTGATTCCCGCTCCCGACAGAGCAGCCGGAAGGGCGATTACTACGGACGAGTGCATTAGCACTGGCGCCCAGTTAAATAAATCGGCCGTGGGTGTGAGCATCGGTGCGTGGAGGGCCGTTTTCCCTAACTGCCCCCACTCCAGGGAACCCCCTTCGGGCTTTCCCCCACCGATCCGTCACAATGTATATTAATTATTCATTCATTATAAATTGCGTTATATTTTTAGCTATTATTTTATGTATTGGTTGCGATTAATTATTTCTTCTATTAAAACACTTATAATTTGCGTATCTAAAAATTATTAAAAATACGATTTCACGGGAAAACTTGTGAAAAACTAATTAATAATAAATCAAAGCGTATTTTTATTAATCGAACTAATATATATTTACTACTAAATAAAGCGTAATAAAAGAATAACTACTTTTTGAGCGGGAAAAACCCATGAATCTCTGGGTATAAAAGGGCGTGCAGCAGCGGCTGCGGGCGCAGAACAATCTTGGAAGTACTACGTGCCGGACCTCTTGGGAAGCAACTAACTGGAGCAGTTTTAACTGGTAAGAGCCTACAAGATTCTTAGTTTTGACTGGACAGCGGGTATCAGCCATTTGGATACTCGATCGTTGGGTAGTTCTAGTAGCCAGCTAACGCAGGCTCCCCGTTCAAACGGTCTTGTATCTGAAACTCCGTAAGGAGAGTACTATGCTCAGCCCCAGAAGAAACTAAGACATCAACGAGAGCTCGCCAGTCACTCATACATATTTCTTATTTTCCTGAATTACTAATTCGCCGTCAGATTCTCGGAGTTCGCTCTGGGTAGTTTAGTAGCCAGCTAACGCAGGCTCCTCATCATTGAGCGGCTTGGTCTCTGAAGCCCGTGTCTTTTGGGTGACGTTTCAGTAATTTCAATAAATAATTAAAGTTCAGTCATTTTTATTTGCTACCCTGTTGGTCACACGTCGGTCACTTGATTCTTGCATCGTTGGGTAGTTCTAGTAGCCAGCTAACGCAGGCTCCCCAATTAAGCGATCAGGTTTTGGGTGTCGATTTGTGCTCTGACAAAAAGGGCCATGAACTAATTAGTTTAAAGTCAAACAAAGAGTAACTGTTCCACGTTTAATACAAATTTTAGAGTTTTTGTAATTAACCAAATATTGTTCTGTCAGTTTTGTTAGGATCTAGATCCATTATTAAATTGCGTTATATTTTTGCGTTGCGTATATCATTATAAAACCACGTAATTGAAGTAGTTAGCTACCGTTCTGCGATTTGCGTCAACAACAAGTCTATTATACTCCAATTTGCTTATAGAATTCAGTCACATATACATTTTTATATTTACTAAAGTAATTTTTAATTATAACTCTTTTTCTCATCATTATTTGAATAAACCTAATTAATGAAAGGTATTAACCTGTAGATTTCACTCTTTAACCACACGCCACCACGATCCCGCATTCTTTTAGAATTAGTTATAGTAAAAACGAGTCGCTTAATAGGCAAACGCCGCTCTTTGCTTCATAAGCGCTGTAAAATACCAGGTTCTAGTACCAGGGACGTTACACAAATGTAAACAAAGAATCGACACCTGGACTCGATAACTGCAACAAAATCGGGACCCAGGCGTTGCAACAAAATCGGGACCCAGGCGTTGCAGTTATCGAGTCGAGGTGTCGATTCTTTATTTACATTTGGCTCGCGTCGACCGCTAAACGTAGGAAAGGACAGAGAGCGAACGAGAGAGGCTATTTGAAAGTTAAGAATCGACACCTCGACTCGATAACTGCAACAAAATCGGGAACAAGTGTTGCAGTTATCGAGTCGAGGTGTCGATTCGTTGTTTACATTTGGCTCGCGTCGACCACTAAACGTAGGAAAGGACAGAGAGCTAACGTGAGGGGCTATTAAAAATTAAATTTTTAGAAAAGTCTGACGAGTAATGGTCTTTTGGTTCCATACAAAATCGCACCTCAATACATTCGAAAAAACAAACAATATTACTACATAAACAAATGTTGTTCAAATTATGCCGTGTTTGGTCTCATTTTGATCAGGAGAATCTCATAATTACATTGGTAAAAGTAATATTTAGGAAAACCAAAAAATAAAAAAGTTTTACTATTGCATTACTGTTGTCACATCGATACGCCGGTTCGGATTACATTACATACGCTGCTCGCTCGTCAAGTGTCAAAATTCAAGGGGGAACCCCCTAAGTGGTGGGGATAGTAACGTTGCAGTTATCCAGTCCATCTTTACTGTATTTTGGTAAAGGAAAATGTTGTTCAGAATCGCCCCACCTACCATCCCTTTTCGGGACCCACACTAATTCCAGGACACCCTGTATATTTATGATCTTATTGGAATTCAAAGTTAATTTGTTAACTAGAGAGATAATTATCATGAGGATATTATTATACAATGAATGCAATAGACAGCAGCAAATCTTTTGTACAGACTTTTCTCCTAATTAATAACATACAAAAAGAATAAATCGAAATTAAACAGCTGCAAAATATACTTATTATAATGTACATTTGTGAAATTTAATTTTAAATTAATAGACAACAAAATAAAATGATATTGTGTGGTATATAGTATAGTAAAAATAAGTTAAAAAATATACCTTCCATTAAATTCTAAAAACTAAAAACTAAAAAACAATTTTAATTAATAAATTAGTATCAAAAAATTTAAACATTGTCTGAAAATGTTTTATCGTATTATACCTTCTATCGTATTATCTTCACTTATACGTAATTTCTGTAAAGCCTTTGTGCAAATACTGCTGGTTTTGTCAATGGAAGTTGGAGCATCACCTAAAACGCATAAGTATATTTAAAATATATAGCAATGGTTCTATTGTAATGATGGATCTGGAAACTCGCTAGATTCTATATTGTAAACAAATGTATGTCTATGTCTATTTCTAATCATTTTAACTGCATGAACTTTATGTGGTTCTTTATTTTTGATTACAGATAATTTAACAAAACTAATTGCAGATCAAAAAACAAATTATAAAAGATTATTGAATAATGAAAAAATAAGGAGTATACGAAGACGCACAAATATGGCAAAGAATAATAAAATAAGAACAGCACAAGATAATTTAATGTCTGGAACACTGCCATTAGATCAATTTTTACATTTATTTAGCAAAGACCATAAACAAGAACAATATGAAAGTAATTTAATGTTAACAGGTATGCGTTGAATTCATATAAATTATATTCATGCGTTCATTCGTTAACACCAGAACTATTTAACCAATCAAAATGACTGGTTTAACAGTTCTTTAATTATATCACAAAATTTATTAAAATGTTTTTACCAAAATGTGTGTTAATTTTTATCGGAACGAATATCTACTACATATGCTGGTATATGTTTCATTCTTTATTTACCTACTTTTCTACTTCATTTTCAACTTGGAAGTAAATGTACATAAAACGTTGATAGCTCTAGTGTTAAGTAACTGCTATGAAATGGTATGTAACACTGTACTTTATTCTGAAAAAAATTTACTACAGTTTACATGTTACTTTACAGACTCTAACAAAAATGGTGAATGCAATGAACCTGTTTCAAAAACATTCTTTACAGGTATTTTCTTTTCAATGCAAACAATATATCTTTGTTCTGGTGAAAGAAGTATAAGTTCTGATACAGAAGTTTCTGCTTTTTAAAATTTTTTTAATGCATAAGGAGAGAACTAAAAGTTATGCTATTTGTTTGTTGCTTTCTTTTTTCTTCCAAAAAAGTAGGTTTATTAAACAAATTTAGTTTATGACAAATTTTGATATTTGCATATACAAATACCGTTACAATCATTCCTAGATAGACTTTGAAATTGTCACTTTTTATATAGGATATATAATTCTTCACAAATTCAATACCAGTTTTAATTCATTATTGCAAAAATATAACACTTACACTTTCTGCGTCAGACTGCAAATATATTTTCTTCGCTATTCTTATTTTTGTGTACTTTTACTTTTTAGAAAATATATGCACTGTGTCCAGTGACGAACATAATGAACTTCTTTCAGAAATAACATTCTTTGCAGGTATTTCCTTTGCAAAAAAAATAATATGTATATTCTTCATTATTCTTTTTTTTGTTTACCTTCTGTTTTTTTCAGAAGAGAAATTCACTGCATCTGTTAACAAGTCCTACAAAAACCAAGAAACACAAACTACATCCCTTTTTAATACAGATGGTACATGTACTATGCTTATTTTCTTTTAAATTCATCATTTATGTCTTTTCTATTTAATGTCACCATTTTTATCTATATTGTGTTTCAGATTACAGTGGCATAATATTGGCTGAAAATAATGTATCTACCCAAAACATGCAAGGAATAACTACAGATATAAAGAGTAACTATATAATCTTTATTAATTATAACTTATTTATGTTTGTATAATATTACATGAGATAATTCATTTAAACGACGATTGCATTTCTTTACATTTTCATTTTTTCTAGATGAGGATTGCTAGAAACCTTTTTCTAGAAAAGAAATTCATAGTAGTAACATGAGCCCGCAAATTGTTTGGAAAATATATGTACAGCGAGTAAAAAAAGTTTGCGTACCAACACGCGCAATTTCAAAGAGTACGAAAAATGTATGAAAATAAAGAAATAGCAGTTTATTTATAATGAAATACGAAGTATGAACTTTATTTTTGCTTATGTTAAAATACAACCTAAATTTTTATATACAGAAGTTAACAGCATACCGTGACAAAGATTCATACCAAGAAGGTTCGCATACAAAAATTTTCTTATATATGTATATTACATGGTACGAAAAATTAAATTAGAATTTTGTCGCATCATTTTTATTTTTTGTCACATTTCGCAAACAATTATACATCGAATTTACTAACTTTTTAGTTTCTTCTATGGATATTTTATCCCATCCTTCTTGTCCACGCATAATTAGCTGTACCGATAATAAACGAACATATAATCAACTAATTAATTACTCGCTTAATATTGTTTGTTTAATTGTTTATATTGATATACAGGGTGTATAAAAAAGGTCGAAACCCTTGAATATTTCGAAAAATATGTTTTATCAAAAAATGTTTCAGACAAAAGTTGTAGGGTTTAAAAAGTTCTATTTACTGGCAATATCATTTTGACCTTGAAGAGTCACTGGAAGGTCGCGCGAAGGTCACTTCAATTTTTTTAAATGAAACACCCTATATATTTTTGCATATTCTTGTAGCTTATCTCGAGAGCTTTCTAAAACACTATGATAAAGTATTTTTTGATTAAAAACTTTTTGAGTTATTAAGGTTTGAATGTCCCAATAATTTTGACAAATTACAAAATATCTCACAAAATATTCATTTTTCAATAATCTTACCCTAATACTTTTATGCATAGAATAATGAGATAAATTGACTGGCGTAAAGAAAATACACAATTGTTTAAAAAAAATTGTTTGAATATTTATTTACTTATTTTTTTTTAAACAATTGTATATTTTCTTTACGCCAGTCAATTTATCTCATTATTCTGTGCATAAAAGTATTAGGGTAAGATTATAGAAAAATGAATATTTTGTGAGATATTTTGTAATTTGTCAAAATTATTAGGACCTTCAAACCTTAATAACTCAAAAAGTTTTTAATCAAAAAATACTTTATCATAGTGTTTTAGAAAGCTCTCGAGGTAAGCTACAAGAGTATGCAAAAATATATAGGGTGTTCCATTTTAAAAAATTGAAGTGACTTTTACGTGACCTTCCAGTGACCCTTAAAGGTCAAAATGATATTGCCAGTAAATAGAGGTTGTAACAACACCGAACATTCTCGACCGCATGGAACAATCGAGAAGACCGGCTCGCGAAACGGAGCAACGTGCGTCGAGAACCGAGCCGAACATTCGCGAACTCCGAAACGAGCACGTGGCTCGCCGACCGCGGAGCCGCCGAACGTTCGCGAAGCCACGAGAGCCGGCCGAGCATAGCAACGCGACGTTGTTGATTGTTCGCGGACTCTACCAACGCGGTAATATAAATATCGGTTTCGGAGCCGCGATCGCGGCAGATTTTGGGAGAGAACGAGGTAATTACCACGGTCGCCCTTTAGAGTCACGGGAGAGTACGGGGGCTCTTAACTGGCCGCCCTGGTATGGAGAGAACGGCAGGAACTCGCCGCCGGTCGCCTACCAGGGAATGGACGGTGGAACCACCCGGACGCACGAGGGAATCCAGAGAGCATCTTCTGCTCTTCTCCTGGGTTGGAGAGAACGGCTGGAACCTACCGCCGGTCGCCATCCAGGGGGAACAAGCGGAAGAATACTCTCTGGTTCGCGTTAAATAGGAGAGAACGGCTGGAACTCGCCGCCGATCGCCTAGTTTAGAGTCTTTCGGGAGAGAACGGCTGGAACTCGCCGCCGGTCGCTCAGTTTATCGTATTTCGCGAGAGAACGGCTGGAACTCGCCGCTGGTCGCCCAGTTTATCGTATTTCGGGAGAGAACGGCTGGAACTCGCCGCCGGTCGCCCAGTTTATCGTATTTCGGGAGAGAACGGCTGGAACTCGCCGCCGGTCGCCCAGTATATTGTATTTCGGGAGAGAACGGCTGGAACTTGCCGCCGGTCGCCTGCTAACGAGGAGAGTACGGGAATTCTATCCTGGCCGCCCTTGGAATGGAGAGAACGGCTGGATTATCCGCCGGTCGCCTTCTAGGGAATGGCCGGAAGAATCTCCCGGACGCCTCTAGTAGTAATTGTTCAAAATTATTGTAAAACTCCGTAAACGACGTTTCCGCCCGAACCGTTCTCCGTTGTCTTGATTTTGTACTTGTATAATTGTTTTATTAACAGATTTTTGAATTTTATGTTGTGTTGTATGAAAGCAAAGATGAATAAATATTGTTATTTGTTATTTCCACAGATTCCTTTGAGAGTATTCCTTTGCAATTATCCAAGCAAAAAAAAATCCATCCTACAATGTTGGCGCCCAACGTGCAGGCCGATACCCACGACTCCTCCAGCTCCGACGTCCAGTACTCTTTTTCCGAAATTCAGGACTCCATTCCGGATCTTCAAAATTCCAATTCCACCGATCACGACATCAGAGACACTCCTTTACCTTCCCCGGTCCAGCTTTCCACAAACCAATTCACACAACTTTTGGATTCTATAACTAGCAGAAACTCTGTCGAACAGAGCAGTTTCTCAAAATGCACGGCTCGTTTCGATGGCGGTTATGAGCACGGAAAGGTCAACGCGTTTATGTCGACAATTTCAATTTTCAAAGAAATTGAAAACATTAGCGATGCCAATGCATTGAAAGGGTTGCCCCTTCTCCTGGAGGAACAAGCTTCAATTTGGTGGAAAGGCGTGCAAAACTCAGTCGCATCATGGCAAGAAGCGGTGGAGCTTTTGAGAAATACGTACGCACCATGACGTCCGGCGTATCAAGTATACACAGAATTGTTCCGGACCACGCAGAACGAAAACAACCCCACTGACGAGTTCGTTAACAAGAAGCGAGCACTGCTGTCAGAATTAACCGAGCCGCACAACGAAAGGGTGCAGCTTGACATGATCTACGGGCTGTTACGTTTGTCGCTACGGACAAAAATCCCCCGGGAGTCTATCTCAAATTTCCAGGAATTAATCAAGCGGGCTCGCGAGATCGAAGGATTGGAGAAAGAAACAAGGAAATCCCGCGCAGCAGAGCACAAATTCACCGCTCCGTACCCAAAAGATCGTCGTCGCTGTAATACTTGCAGACACTTTGGACACACAAGTATTCAATGCGGCCAACGGCGATATCAGGCTCCTCCACCAACAGCAAGACGACCTCCATCCGACGCAGGAAGGAACCAGCCGCAAAACGAACCAACAGCGCTGCGTTGCTACGGATGCGCTACGGATGTTGCTACAGAAAGCTCGGTTACGTGCGGAGCAAATGCCCTGACTGCTCGAAGAACACAACGAAGAACGCTACACACGCCGCTTTTTGCTCCATAAATACAACAGCAAATACTCCACGACCCACGGTTGGACTGTCCATTGCTGGTGAGCAGGGGCACGCATTCTTAGATACTGGCGCGAAATGCTTAATAGCGAGCCAAAGCCTGTACGAGCTACTTAAGAAGAAAGGGGTGCATTTCGAACCAAAACGGATGCTGATCGCCCTTGCCGACGGCCACCCACGAATCCGCAACATCCTGAAGACGAAATTGGACATTGGTTTACAAGGTCGAACTATGAACACCACGTTTATAGTTCTTCCCGAGAGTAAAGACAACCGGACTTTGTTGGGGGTAGATTTCATTGATGCTGATCCCTCAACGAAGTTGGAGTTATGTTGACGCCCCGGAAACTCACTACGAGTTCTTGGAGGAGCCGAAAATCGAGGATCCAACTGCAAACAAGGGGGAGAGGAAGGCAGAAGAAGATGTAAACGCTATGGAGTGGGAAGAGATAGAGGAACTCGCGAAACCACCACCGCCGCTGTTGAGCCCGATCCGAGATGACTCTTCCACCCCCATGGATGCATACCTGGAGGACACCACCGAGGAACCAGTACTGATTTCTATCAAGGAAGCTCCAACAGGCTGGCCTGGATTCGAAGATTTATTTGAAAAATGCCTCCGTTCATTCGAGAAACTGGAGTGACTAGAGATAAACGCAGTCGAAATCGAGGACATCCGGGAAGAAGAGGTAACCAACACGAACACCGAAGAGAAAAACCAACTAAGAAATCTCTTAAAGGAAAACGCGGATTTATTCCGCACAGCTGATGCACCCACGACAGAAGCGGTCCACCGCATTGAGACGGGAGACCATGCACCAATCGCGGTACCCCCGTATCGCATTCCACCTGCGAAACGCGACCAGCTCCAAAAGGAAGTTCAGAAGATGCTGGAGGGTGGCATCATAGAAGAATGCGAATCGCCCTGAGCTGCTCCTGTCGTCTTGGTACCGAAAAAGGATGGCGGCATTCGAGTTTGCATCGACTACCGAAAACTCAATGCGGTCACCGTCACTGATTCGTACCCGATGCCTCGAATCGACGATTTGCTGCATGCAGCAAAGAAGCCCAGTTTCATGTCTTCGTTGGACTTGCAGTCCGGTTACTGGCAGATCGGCGTAAGGGAAGAAGACCGCGACAAGACCGCCTTCACGACGCCGTTTGGAATCTTCCGTTTCAAGCGAATGCCTTTCGGACTCAAAAACGCTCCTGCAACGTTCCAACGGCTCATGGACCGCATGAAGGCGGGCCTGGGATCCCGCAATATACTTGTTTATCTAGACGACTTGCTGGTACTATCCTCGGATTTCACAGAGCATTTAGGGGACCTGAAAGCAGTTTTCGACCGACTGAGGCATTTTGGTTTAAGGATGAATAGGCAAAAATGTCACTTTTGCTGTTCTAGAATCAGATACCTTGGGCACGTGCTAACTTCTGAGGGAATTCTCCCGGATCCTGAGAAGGTACGAGCGATTCGAGATCTGCAAGCTCCGAAAAACCTCAAACAGCTCATCTCCTTCCTGCAAACTTGCTCCTGGTACAGAAGATTCGTCCCAAATTTCGCGGCTGTGGCTCAACCTTTGACGAAATTAACTAAGAAGAAAGCAACCTGGGAATGGGCGTCCGATCAACAAGAGGCATTCAACAGTCTGAAAGAAGCACTTATAACACCGCCGATTTTGCAATGCTCCAACGAAACGCAACCTTACATCATTTGCACGGACGCAAGCAGCTATGCTATAGGGGCAGTGTTGCTGCAAGGAGAAAAGGATACGGAGCACCTAATTGAATACAATGCCAGTAGATTGTTGACGCCAGCCAGAGGCGGATTATCCGTAAGGCAAACTAGGCACGTGCCTAGGGGCGTGTAGTTACAAGGGGCGCGCGAGCTCAGAATTTTTAAATAAATAAAGAAAATAACATATCGACGATTAAGAACTAAATGCTGATCTATAATCTAAATCTATAATAGATTATATTGCACAAGCATCGATATACTCGTATTATGCAATATTGCGCGTTTGTTACGTCGTCGCGTCGTTCTCGAGCGTCGGGCGGGGTAGAGGCGCGACTAGCGCGGGGGCGGCAACTAAGCTTTGTTGTCGTCAGTCAGTTACGCGCGCTTCTATTGTTTACGTTCTCGCTGTGGTATTTGTGTGTATCCATTACCTTTTAGAGTATTTCTCAAAGAATGAGTGAATTGAAAAAAAAAACCTAGTGGTGCATCATATAAAAGGAAGGCTAAAGAAAAAGAAGAAAGACATCAAAATGTAATAAAGCACACGAAAAATATTGAGATATTTTTTTGAAAACCAAAAAGTGATGATTTGGAATTGTCTAACGCAATTATTATTCACAGTGTGTCTGCTACCGACCCTGTTCAATGCGAAACTCCTAGTAGTTCTATACAGCCACAAGATTTGTTCGTGCCCACGCCGTCTACTTCGTCAGCAGTAGATGTTGTGCAGCAGTCGCAAAATACAATAATTATCGTGGATTATCGTGACACAGCCAAGTGGAGTATCAATAACGAAACACAAGAATATATTGCACTAAATGGTTTCAATCAAAATATAAACGTAGATTTTTCATTGAGTAAGAGAATATATGAAGATAAAGTCTCACGTTTTTTGACAAAAACAATGTTTCAACGGAAATTGTTAAATAGAGAAAAACGTCCAAGAAAATGGCTTATTTACTCTCCAAGTACAGGGAAAGTTTTTTGTGGACCTTGTTTATTATTCGGTGGTGGAACTAGCTTTGAACTAGAAAGCCACGAAAACTCATGTGAACATAAAACATGTGTTTTGGCTTTGCAACGTAGATCTGACATTGTCGGTCGTGTCGATCATGAGCTCGTCGCTCAATTTCAAGAAGAGCTAACTTATTGGCGTGAAGTTTTGAAACGAGTGGTTGCGACTGTAAAGTCTTTAGCATCGCGTGGATTATCTTTTAGGGGACATGAAGAAAAACTTGGGTCTCTTCATAACGGAAATTATTTAATGACGCTGGAACTCATAGCGGAGTTTGATCCGTTTTTAAGTAAACATATTGCTCAATATGGCGGCAAGGGAAAGGGATGTACCAATTACTTGAGTTCTACAATATGTGACGAATTTATTGAGTTGATGGCAAACAAAATTTTAACACAAATAAGAGATGAAATCAAGATATCAAAATATTATTCAATGATAGTGGATTCAACACCAGATATTTCCCACATTGACCAATTAACTCTTGTGATCCGGTATGTTAAAGCCGATGGTACGCCCGTTGAACGTTTTCTGAAGTTTATCGCACACGTCGGCCACAAACCACAAGACATGGCAGATGCTATAATTAAAACATTAGACATGTTTGAAATTAATATATTAGACTGTAAAGGCCAGTCGTATGATAACGCTGCAAATATGTCTGGCATATACAATGGATTACAGGCGAAAATAAAAGAACTATGTCCCCTAGCAGATTATATACCCTGCTCCGCACATTCACTGAACCTAGTGGGTGAATGTGCCGCTGAATGCGTTCAAGAAGCTTGTTGGTTCTTTGGTCTCCTTCAAGAAATTTACACATTTTTTACAGCTTCAACTCAAAGATGGGAAACTCTACAATCACAAATACGTCTAGGTAATGATAAGAAAAATAAACCTACTGTTAAAAATCCATCTGACACACGCTGGTCAGCTCGAGCAGATGCTTGTAAAAGCTTAAAAGAGTCATTTTCAGCAATTTACGATGCTTTGATTGCTATCGAAAGCAATCCTGCGCAAAAACGTTCTACTGTATGTGAAGCTAAAGGTATAAGGTTCAAATTAGAACGGCTAGAAACTGCCTTCATGACCGTGTTTTGGAGTTATATTTTGGTTCACATGAACAAAATCAACAAAAAATTGCAATCCGTCGATATTGATATTTGTACTGTTGTTCAATTGTATGACAGTATAATTCACATAATTTCTACAGAAAGGGGAAATTTTGATAAATATGAACAGCAAGCCTTGGAACTGTCATTAGTAAAAGAATATGAAAAGGACACAAAGAGGATACGGAAGAGAAAGCTCACAGCAGATGAATCTGCTGAAGATATAACTTCTTCATTATCGGGTCGGGAAACATTCCGAGTAACAGTATATCTAGGAATTATAGACCGAATTGTCGTTGAACTTGAAAAGAGACGAAAAGCGTACAATAATTTTTGCAATAAATTTTTATTTTTATGCAATTTGACAAATTTAAACACCGAAGAAGTTCAAAATAGAGCAAGTACGTTGGTAACAATGTATTTTAATGATTTAGAAAAATACTTTGTTGACGAATGTATCCATCTACGTTCTTATTTAACAACGATAGCTCGAGACGGAGAACTGCCCCGAACAACGAACGCGGTATTACAGGTTCTGAGAAATAAAGAGCTTGAAACAATTTACCCCAACATTGACATAGCCTTAAGAATGTGCATATCGACGGCAGTCAGTAATTGCAGTGGGGAGAGGAATTTTTCCTGCCTAAAGAGAGTGAAAAACTATCTTCGCTCAACCATGACAGATAAGAGATTAAATTCGTTAGCAATACTAAACATTGAATCTACCTTATTGCTGTCTTTAAACTACGACGATGTTATTGACAATTTCGCGAAACAAAAATGTAGATGCAGAAATTTTTAATTTTTTAAATTGTGTTTGTTATTCTCTTACTACTTACTTATAATTTTTTCAATAAATAATTCAAAACTTTTTTTTTAAATTTATTAATAATAATAAATTATTTAAGCTTTTACATAATCTATATCTACATCTACACTTCTACCTCTACACTAATATTATAAAGAGGAAAGACTTTGATTGTTTTTTTTATTGTGGCCAAGTATATTGGCCCCACTCTGCCTGATGGTCAGCACGAGAGGAGCCCACGTTGCATCAGCGACTGACAAGAAACCTTCGTCGCAAGTCAGTCGCCATTGCCATACTGGCCGATAATAAGGAACAGCAGACGTGCTGAAGTCCTTATGGTACCGCGTACACTTACACAAGTCAACAGTAAATTGACGCTATTGACTTGCGTGTGTTGCAGAGTTAGGCCACCGGAACGCTTACTCACTGGACTAAACACAACAAGGTTATTCACCCCGTTGTTTCACGCCAGTCTTCTGCAAGGATGTGGTACTTCCCCGATCGAGCCGGCCAGTTATGAGCTGCAGTGCAGCTGTGCTGTACCACTATTCGATTGTTTGTTTATAACGAATAAACTCAAAAACTACTAGACCGATTTCAAAAATTCTTTCACCTGTAGAAAGCTACGCTATTCCCACGGTAACGGAATCTACGCGGGTGAAATCGCGGGACGTTCTCTAGTGATATATTCATAACACACCATCATCTGTCAACACACATATACATTAAGGCCTATTTCCCAGAGCAGAGAGGAATCATGAATTTCGATGTTCGTTCTGTCGTCCCTCTTGATTTCTTCACAGTTATAACGTCATATTTCATTCGCGCATTAGCGTAAGTACAAGGGTCCTGGTCTACTAAAGTCTAGGGTTTGATGATACAACGTCATCGTAATTGCAAAAACAACTAGTTAAAATTTATAGTATTATGATGGCCATTTATGGCCGGTACAGGGGCGCCGATAAAGTGATTACATAGGGCGCTTTAATCCGCCACTGCCTCGAATCGATCATCGTGAATAATCTCACGCAACGTGAATTATCACGCAAATCGAACAACATTGAGCGAGACCCTGTTCTCCTCAAATCAATCCACAATCAACTAAACCATACATATAACGTATACATACTCGTACACATTTTCACCGTAGAATCGTTAACGAATACATACTTTTGTAAGGGTTTTTTTACGCCTCCGAAAAGGTTGAAATGTATTTAATATACTACCTAACGAGTAAATAGGTTTCATTCATATCTGTTACGTAATTGTATGATTGAATGAAATAGAAATTACTTCATTAGGAAATAGAAATTATTTTATACTTTTTAGTGCATTTCGAAGTCGGCGTATTTTTTTTCTTAAAATTATTTTATTGTATAGACGAAATGTCTTTGGAAACACACTTATTTTATAATATGACGACAGATAAAATTATAGGTTTTGAAGACATAGGATTTAATAGAAACAATTCACAGAATTGTTCACAGTTACTTGCATGTAATGTAGCAGTTATAATGGTTAAGAGTATTTGTCATTCATGGAAACAACCATTAAGTTATTTCTTTTTGAACTCCACAATGAAAGCATCTGATTTACTAATAATTATAGAAAAAGCCATTAGAAGCATGAGAAGCATTGGTTTAAAAATTGTTGGCTTTACATCAGATATACGCTCCAACTTTTACCAATTCGCTCAATTGTTGAATATCAGTGATCAAAAATCATACTTCACGATAGACGGTGAAAAAATATATTACATTTTTGACGTGCCTCATCTTATGAAAGCTACTAGAAATAATTTATTACAACATAGTTATGTGTATGAAGACAAAATTGCTTCCTGGAAGCATATAACAGATTTTTACACAATAGATAAGAAAGCACAGTTTAGAGCAGCGGCAAAATTAACAGACAGCCACATTAACCCAAGCAGCTTCGAGAAAATGAAAGTGAAATATGCCACACAAATATTCAGCCACTCTGTGTAAGCTGCCATGAATACATATATCAGTTTAGGTTGCTTATCCACAGTAGCTATTTTCACAGCTGACTTCATAGAGAAATTTGATAAATTATTCGACATTTTGAATTCCTCAAAAATTGATAGTACTAACCCTTATAAACAAGCCTTTACGAATAGCAACGAACAAAGAAGTTATCTGAAGGAAATGATAGAATTTTTGAAAAACGTCAAAGCCATAAGAAAAGACGGAAAAGACGTTACAAAGTCCATAAAATCCATTAAATGTTGGATAGTAACAATAAATTCCATACTAGAATTGTGGAATTATTTGCAGGAGTTATTAGTTCCTGTTCACTACGTATTAACCAGACGACTGAATCAGGATAGCCTGGAAATATTTTTTGGGAGTATAAGAAAACAAATTGGCAACGCATTCAATCCTACACCTGTGCAATTTTATTACAATTTTAAAAAAGTATTTTCTGTCGATTACGTCAAAGCAGACAGTGGAAATTGCGCAGGTGATGAAGACTCCATATTACTCAAATTTCAGGACGTACAAACACATAATACATTTGAAATATCTCCAGAAGCAACATCTTCTATCAATTCCGATTTAAATGAATACGATTACCGGAATTTACCGATAACCGAAGAAAATGTTTTCACATATATTTGCGGATATTTATTACGTCGTGTTTTTATGAAACACTTTTGTGACACATGCGCACTTCTTGCGGAAACAAATTGCAATTTGGAACAATTCCGTTTGTATTCGTATTTTAAATCATATAACAATGAAAATAACACGTTTGGCAGTTTATATGTTCCAAATGCAATATTTATTATTTACATGAAAGAGTTGCATACCAAATTTTTCCAATATCATTGCTGAAACAAATGTTCTGCAAAAGTTTCTACAAATTTTATCCGCTGTGGAGTTTTCACATCCCTGCAGTGGATTTCCAAAAATTTATTTATTGAAATTGTTTATCAGAATAAGATTGTATTATACCATAAAATTTATTAATAGGGATTTAAAAACTGTTAAAGTAAGGATCTCTGCGTCTTCTACATTTAGAATAAGTAATTATATGTATATAAATAGATATCTTGTATTGTTAGAGGGCGCGTATATGTTTTGTCCGTTAAAGTTACTCCTTCTTCTCCTTCCGTTCATCGTGCTCGAACCACGTGTTGTTTTAGTGCTCCGCTTTATAAACTATTATGTACTTATATCTTTGTGTTTAAATATATTCGTGGATTATTATATGTACAAGTATAGAGAAGACTTATTACTGCCCACAAAGCCCAACAGGTTATGGGCCCAGTCGTTATATTGCGCGAGAAAATATTACAATAAGATAAAAGCAATATGTCGTCCGCGAGTGGTTTCTTGAACATTGAAAAGCTTACCGAAAACAACTACGAACTATGGAAAATTCAAATGAAAAGTGTCCTAGTGTACAATGATTTATGGCAATACGTCGATGGCTCCGAGGTCAAGCCAACAGAAGATGCTCAGGAATGGGCAAGAAAGGATTCAAAGGCATTGGCATTGATAAATTTAAGCATCTCACACAGCCAATTGAACCACGTAAAGAAAGCCAGTACAGTAAAAGCCGCTTGGGACACCCTCAAGGAAGTATTTGAGTCGAAAGGTCCGGTAAGAAAAGTCACATTGTATAAACAATTAATAAGAATGGAAAAGAAACCATCCGAAAAAATGACGCAATATGTAAATGAGTTTTTGTCGAAAGCGAGTCAGTTAGAAGAAGCCGGCATCGAAATTGCCGAAGAATTATTGTCGGTAATGTTGCTTAGCTCATTACCGACAGAATACGAAAATTTCTGTGTAGCAATTGAATCTCATGACCACATACCCACACTAGAGGTCCTTAAGGGCCGCTCTCCATGCGCTTGCGGCGATCCTTCCTCCGCCATGGAAAGATGGCGGCGATAGAGCGAGGAGCGCGTGCGTCAGCTTGCTTTTATTTTGTGTTTTTGGTGTGTTTTTTTTTGGGTAGCGAGTAGGCTACCACGACATGTCGTGGCGAGCGCACGTGTTCGGGGGTCGCTCCGCATTAAAATCCAGTTTTGGTGGGAAAAAGTGGTAAAAGTGTGGTAAATAATGTTGTGAAGTGAGGGGAAACCGCGGAGGAAGTGAGCGGTGAAAATTTTGTGAAAATCGGAAGTGGAATAGTGAAGTTACAAATAAAAAACCAAATTTCGGTAATGGCGACCTCCTTGCGATGCGAGGGAAAGCATGGGGTGCAAACCCATCAGAAGTCGAGAGCGAGGAAACGAGTGTTCGGGCCGACCGCGGAATAAAATAAATGAGTGCGCGGCTTAAATATGATTATATTAATACATCGCGAGCGAAATTAATGCAATTTAAGGGCGAAATATGCCCTCGAAGAGGGACTTGCGTGAACACGTGGTCGTACGATATGTCGAGGTTGAGAGAGAAAGTCGCAAAATTAAATAAATTAAATAATGTAAATGTCAGAAGTGAATTAGAGTGCGGGAGAAGGGCGAATGAGGCATATTGCATGCACGCGGTAGTTAGCCTTTGAGTTTTTGTTTTTCTGTGATTTGACGGTGCATAGATCGGTCGAGTAAACTTCGATGTATCGAACGAACACGTGGGCATGCCCGGTTGGAGAAGATGGCGGCGTAGCGACAGGAGGTGTTCTGAGCGTGCTCCGTGATTTTGCTTTGGTTTTCTGTGTTTTGATTGGTGTAATATTGGACAAGTTTATTTAATTAATTAGTTTGTAGGATTAGATACTTTATTTATTAGTTAGAAGTAAGGGAAAAATATAGGATAAGGAGTAGGGGAGTTATATGAGAACCAGGAGATCCACTGGTTGGCCGATAACCAGGGACACAATAGAGGAAGGAAAAGGTGGAGAGAGGAGTAGAGAAGAGAAGACGAGAAGAGTTAGGGAGAAAAGAAAATGGACAAGGAGGAGTGCTGAAATAGAGGAAATAGAGGCGGATGAGGGAAGAGAGATAGAGGAAAGTAGTAAAGAGAGAGTGGAGGAAATAAAGAGTGACGGAACGCTGCTGACAAACTTACGAAAGGAGTGGGCGCTAGAGTATCTAGCAGGAGAGGAAAAAGCCGTTTTGGACGCGGCGAAGAGAGAATGTAAAGGAGAAGAACGACGTGAAAAGAAGGGAAAAGGAAGGGAGGAGGTAAAGATGGACATGGAAGAGTGTAAAAAGAGAACCAGAGAGGCAGAAGGAGAAGAGGAATGGTTGGAGGAAGAGGGAAGGAAAGAGAAGAGGAGGATAAGAGAAGAAGAAGGAAGTGACGTAGTGTTAAGTGAGGGGGAGATGACCAATCAGGTACATTTGAATAGGGAAATACTGTCACGTGACGAGGCAAAGTTGGCAAGCGTGCCAACAACAGCGCCAATGGAACCGATGCGGGAGCGTGGGGTGTTGGAAAACGACGCGCAAAAAGACGGCCATTACCTCGTGGACAGTGGAGTGAGTAATATTGAAAGAGCGAATACAAGCGAAAAAGACAATTTGTGCGAAGGAGAAAGTGAAGCAGGAAAAGGTAAAACGGACAAAGACAATTTTTCTGTTGTGATAGACTGTAATATGAACAGAGTGCTAGAGGGTAAGAACAATGACTTAGTTAATAAGAAAAGGGAAAACGTAGATAGGATAGATAAGATAGATAGTAGGGAAAATTTAGAAAATAAGGAAGGAGAACAAAATCGTAATGGGAACGATGGAGATAACAGGACAGACAAGATACGAGGTAAAGGGGATAAAAGGGAATGGGTCGTAGAACTGTACGACGAGGAGGCCATGTGGGACGAATACGTAGTGTGCTGTGTTCTGAAAGCGGGGGGGGGGGGGGGGGGGGGGGGGATAAAGCGAAAACAAATAACCTGATCAAATAATATAGATTTGTACAGGGTGCAGGGGTGAACATGAAAAATATACGTATGACTGGTTTCAGTAGGGCTGAGATTACGACAAGAAGCAGAGAAGAGGCGAATAATCTACTGCAGGGGTCGGCAACCTATGACCCGTGGGTCACCGAGTGACCCATTTGGTAATTTCAAGTGACCCACTTTAGTTCCGAAAATAAAGTATAAGATTGTAAGCGTTAATTCGTTGTACGCTTTGTATGTGTGTGTGTGTGTGTGAGTGTGCATGTCCGTCGCATGGTGCATCGAGAAGCATCGAGAAGGATCCCGAATGTTCTGGAAGCGTGGCGACCGGAAAACGGAATAAACAATTGAGAGCTAGGGCTTCCAGAGCCTTCGATATAGAAAATAATAAAAGACGCGAGGACGCGCGCCTCGGGGCATTATGTCGCGAACTGTTGTCGAAATCGCTCGTGGTACCTCACAAGATATACAAACATTTTTTTCTTTTTCCCAAAAAATTTTTGTCGCAAAGTTATGAACGTACCAAATTTGAATTTATATAACATATAAAAATATCAGTTAAAGCCCCACCCCCGCCTGACTGGATATGGAATTGGCCGATAGTATGCGGAATGCAGCGACATTGTCCGAACAAATTGTACCATTCCTGGACGCGCGCGTCGTTATCTCAGTTGTATGTCAGTTATAGTTATAGCACGTATAGTACAGTAGCACAATAATATTGACCTAGTGACCTAGTGAAATGAATATTATTATTTAAAAAAATTACCATGAACAAACAAAAAGCAAAAAAGAGATTATTTCAAGATGCGTGGACAGAAAAGTATGGGTGTATCGAAAATGGTGACAAATTGATATGTACTTTATGTGCAGATATAATTACCGCCAGGACTTATAATATTGAGCGACACTTTTCTTCAAAACATAAAGATGTGAGTGAAATGGCACATGAAGATAAATCTGAATACATTGCTAAACGTGTATTAAATTTTGGAAAACAAAATAAATTCTTAAAGAGTTTTGTTACCAGCAACAATCACGCTACGTCTGCCAGCTTTGTTGCAGCTCTTAGCATTGGTACCAACGGAAAACCAATTACAGACGGCGAATTTTTGAAAAACGCATTCATAAATTGTTCCGAACACTTATTTAATGACTTCGCAAATAAAAAACAAATAATTGAGAGAATCAAAGAAATGGCATTGTCAGCTAGAACAGTCCAGCGTCGCGTTGAAGATATGGCCAAGAATATTGATGAACAGGTCAAAAATTATTTGTTATCTTGTGACATAATTAGCATTACATAATTGCAGTTGACGAAAGTACCGACATAAATAGTATTGGTAGGCTTGCAATAATTATTAGATTTGCATCAATAAATAGCTCGAATGTCAATGAAGAACTATGCGTTCTTGCTTCAATGAATGACACCACCAAAGGCACTGATATTTTTCGTCAAGTACAAGAGTTTACGAATTTTAAAAATGGGCAAGTATTGGATTTAAAAAGTAAATTGTTTTCCATAACAACTGACGGTGCTCCAAGTATGAGAGGAAAAACTGTTGGATTTGTAAAACTAATGGAAAATGAACTTGGCCGTTCACTTTTATCGTTTCATTGTATCATACATGAAGAAAATTTATTTGCAAAGGCATCTACACAACAAAAAACATGATAATAGCGCGATCAGCATTAATACACAGGCGCTTTAAAGCTTTTTTGGAGGAAATTGAATCGAAATATGGAGATTTGTTATTACATTCTGAAATACGATGGTTAAGTCGGGGCAAAGTTCTTAATAGATTTGTAGAGTGTTTTGATGATATACAAATATTTCTTCACGAAATCGGTGAAAATGATCTCGAACTCAATGATAAACAATGGTTTTTAAAACTTTTGTTCTTAACAAACATAATGAACCATTATAATGATTTCAACGTACGACTCCAAGGAAATAACCACACAATTTTGAAAATGTATGAGGAATGGAAGAGTTTTACTTCAAAATTGATATTATTTGAAACTGACATAAAAACTAAAAAATTTCATTTCTTTCCCTTGTTAAAAAGGGAACATGAAAAAGAAAATATCGATGAACACAATCTAAATATGTTCGAAAGTTGGATTTCGGTCATTAAAAGCGAATATGAAAGTCGGTTTCAAAGTCTTAAGAAACATGGAGAAATGTTTACATTTATAATAAAGTCCGATGAAATAGAAGGAAATATTATAAATTTGCAGTATTTTGAATATCTAAGAATTGACAATTTTAGTTTAGAAATGACAGATTTTAAAAGTTCAACATTATGGACGGATAAATTCAAGAAATTGCGAAACGATTTGGAAAATACAGAAGATAATCATTTTCTCATGATATCAACATGTTGGGCATCACTTTCTACGAGGTTTTCATCATTAAAAAAAATTGGCTTTGCCATTTTGTCCACATTCGGATCCACTTATTGAAAGGGTTTGCGTTTCCCTGATGCCTACCACTGGTGGCGCTGGCGTTTTTCTACAGCGTAGCGTCGATATAGCGCGTCGTACCTCGTGCGATTCGCGTGTTCGTATCTGTATCAAAATGTTGAGAATAGTTTTTGTGTATCTTCTATTATAAGTTATATTATCATTATAATAAAGCCTAATACTAGTACTACGACCTGTTGTGACTTCCCACTTCACTTATAAATGTGAGCAAATATTTTCACAAATGAAATTTATTTTAAGCAAAAACAGGAGCAGGTTAACTATTGAAAATTCAGATGCTTGTGTTCGACTTAAAACGACTAACTATAAACCAGACTTGACTAAATTGACGTCACAAGTTCAACATCAGGGGAGCTATTGATATCGTAGAGAAAGTTTATAAATAAAGTTTATTCAACTATGTTTGTAATTATTTTCTTAATAAAATATATCTTATTATTTACTAAAATGCTGTTTTAATACGAAAATATCTCTGACTCAAACGTCTCTTTAATACTCGCATTTTGGTTGATTTTGACCCGCGGCCAAAAAAGGTTGCCGACCCCTGGTTTAGACAATACGCGGTTGCTGTGAAGGCGGATATTTCGGATATGTTCCTACGCGTGCAAATTCGGGAGAGCGATCGTGGTGCACAAAGATTTCTATGGCGAGGAAAAGATAGGAATAGGGAACCGGACATTTACGAGATGTCGACGTTAATCTTTGGCGCGAAATCATCCCCGTGTAGTGCAATCTACGTCAAAGATAAGAATGCGAAAGACTGTAATGAAGCTCACCCGGAGGCAGTCAGAAGTATTATTAATGATAGCTATATGGACGATTTCTTATCGAGTCGAAGAACCGTGCGCGAAGCGGCCGAACTCGTTCGGAATATAATCGCGATAAACGCGCGAGCGAATTTCGTCATGCACGGTTGGGCGAGTAACAAGGCGGAGGTCTTGCGAAAGTCCGTCGATCACGGGCAACGGTTAGAACAGGGCGACATGCGTTTAGGCGATCGAGGGGGAGAGAGGGTCCTCGGTCTTTTCTGGAACACACAGACTGACGAACTCAAATTCAATGTCGAGTTGAAGAATATACCAAAAGAAATTCTGCTAGGCGAAAAGAAGCCCACCAAGCGCGAGTTCTTACGCGTCATTATGTCGGTTTTCGACCCGCTCGGTATCCTCGCTCCGTTTATACTAAAGTCGAAAATTATCATGCAGGAAATATGGCGAAGCGGTATAAATTGGGACGACCAATTACGGGAGGAAGATTTTATCCGTTGGCGCAAGTGGGTGTCCATGATAGATAGGATAAAAGAATGCCGGATGCCGAGGTGTTACGCATTAACGAAATCGCGGGAGTCAGAAGCGCAACTTCACGTGTTTTGCGACGCGAGCTTAACGGCTTACGCGGCGGTAGCCTATCTACGGTTCGAAGACGAAAATCAGTCTGAATCCGCGCACGTTTCCTTGAACATGGCCAAAAGTAGAGTCGCGCCGTTAAAACCGTTGACAATACCGCGACTAGAGTTGCAGGCGGCCCTGATGGGAACAAGGCTCGCGATCTTCGTAAAAAAGGAACTAGACATTAAAATCAGCACACGAGTTTTTTGGTCAGATTCGACTACAGTGATTTCGTGGATCAGATCGGAGCCGCGAACGCGTCAGGTGTTCGTAGCGAATCGCTTGGGAGAGATCGGAAAAAACACGCGGACAACGGAGTGGCGATGGGTTCCGACCGGTCAGAATCCCGCGGACGATGCAACGCGTTTCGAAAATAGCTCCGAATTCATAAGTCCGCGATGGTTCGAAGGCCCGGAGTCTGAATGGCCGATAGAGAAAACGTTGACCGCGAAGGAAAAGGCGACAATCGACGGATTGGAGCAGCGGAAAGCGTGCGTCTATGTGGCGACGGCGGTAAGAGTAGAGTTCTCGCTACCGATAAGGTTGATGGGTTGGCGCGGTCTTCTCGTCATCGCGCGACGAGTACACGCGATTTTCGGTCGTTGGAAGGGGAAGAACACTGCGAAAGAACCGTTGGAAGTAGTTCGGATAGGGGAACAGTATTGGTACCGCGTTATCCAGAACGAATATTTCGGAGCCGAGATAGATGCGTTGAGAAACGGTGGTAGTATCAACAAAGGAAGTAAAATCGCCGGTCTAAATTCGTACGTAGACGAACAGGGAATTTTGAGGGCAAACGGGCGCGTAACAGCAACGGGACTTGAGGACTTCGACAACCGACCAATCATACTTGAGGGTCGACACTCTGCGATCAAATTACTAATTGCAGAATATCATCGTAAGTTCTATTACGCGAGTAGCGACGCGGTAGTCAACGAATTGAGGCAAAAATACCACATAATCGGTCTTCGACGCGTTTTACGTTCGCTCATAAGTAGGTGTATCGTATGTCGTATACGGCGAGGCAGGCCACAGAACCCGCTGATGTCCGCACTACCGGTAGGGCGTGTAGCTTTTCGGCAGAGACCCTTTACACACTGCGGAGTCGACTACTTCGGACCGATGATGGTAAAAATCGGGCGGCGAAGAGAAAAACGTTGGGGAGTGTTGTTTACGTGTCTCACGACGAGGGTAATCCACTTAGAGATCGCGCATTCGTTAAGTGTTAGTTCGGCAATAATGGCGTTACAAAGACTCGCGGCGCGGAGAGGCACACCGCAGGTGGTCTACAGCGACAATGGGACGAATTTCCGGGGCGCGGATAAGGAGCTGAAAGACGCGACCGCGAGTATGGACCGAGCTAAGATCGAGGAATACGCATTGTCGAAACGCGTGAAATGGGTTTTCAATCCGCCCGACGCGCCGCACATGGGTGGGGCGTGGGAACGGTTGATTAGGTCGGTAAAAACCGCGTTGAACGTGATATTAAGGGAACAAGCACCCTCGAAAGAGGTTCTTTCTACTCTCTTTGCCGAAGCCGAACATTCGGTAAACTCTCGACCGCTCACGCACGTGTCGTTAGACCCTCGCGATAAAGAGGCACTGACGCCAAATCATTTCCTGATAGGATCGTCCTTGGGTGAGATTCAGCTAGGTAGATATGATCTTCAAAATGTATGTTTGCGAAAACAGTGGCGAACAGCGCAGAGTTTCGCGGAGGCGTTTTGGAAACGATGGTTGCGCGAATATTTAGCCACGCTCGTACCGCGTAAGAAATGGACCGAGAAGGAAAGGCCCTTGGAAGTAGGCGATATAGTGTTGATCGTAGATTTACAAGCACCGCGAAATAGTTGGCGAAAAGGGACAGTTATACGAGTATTCGCCAGTGTAGATAAAGAAGTCAGAGTAGCCGAGGTTTGCACACGAACGGGTGATTTTATACGTCCGACACGAAAACTAATAAAACTACTAGGCATAAATGAGGTACAAAATTAAATGAATTTTGTACGAGGGGGAGGATTGTTACGGATAGAACTAGCCAATTGAGGTATTTCAGAGCAACAAAATGAGAATTTAAAGGTATACATAAGATGTAATGAATTTAGCGGGGTTTTCGGGGGCGACTGATCAAAAGCAGCAGGCATGGCGAGTTTCCATGCCTCGAAGCCCTACGTGCACGGGGAAACCTGTGGCCGTATTCGTCGAACACCACGAGTGTCTCGGCATGAAAAACACCATCGTTGCACCGGGGGTAACCAATCCGCCCGGGAGTGGTGGTGCTCACCAAAACACCGAGGGCCACTCCGCTCGGGAGAGGTGAGAACCCGGGCTAGAACTCCGGCTAGCTGTCTGTGAGATCGGTCGCACTCGAAGACGATAGCGAATTAATTTTTCTAAGAAATGTACACGTGCGTGGTGCACGTGGCAAATGGCACGTGGCAAAAGTGGCACATGGCACATGCTCTGAAATACCGAGTAAAATGCCAATTAATAAGTATTTGATTCACCGCGAAATGCCGGCGAGCCCGGGTGCGCACTTCGGCAGAAAAGAAAGGCACTCCTCGGCTATGTCTCCTGATGCGTAATTTTTCAAAAACGAGTACAAAGGCGCGGGCCGCTCCGTTTGATGGCGGGTACCGGCAAGTGCCGGCGCGGCATCGGTATCGGCGCGCGGCGTGGCGGCGCGGCGGCTCGGCCGGAAAGAGCGGGCGGCATCGCGAGGTTCGGCGGTTCGGTTGTAGAGGGATGACCGCGAAGCCAAGGTCGACGGAGGGCACGTGGCAGATTTCGAAGAAATCGGGTGGTTGCTAGGAGACGTCGCAGGGGAATGAAACATAAAATAAGCGAGGGCACCGGACCCGCACTTCACTTTATATCTTGTCGCTACGGGACTTACTTTCGTATCGTTCATTACGGACCTTCACTTTATATTTTGTCACTACGGGATTTACTTCGTACTCGTCATTACGCGTTTACTTCGTATTTGTCATTACTTCGTTGCGGACTTTACATTTTGACATTGTGAAAAGACTTTCATAGCTTGATCAACTATTTCGTTACTTGATTGTAATACGGATACTTGATTTAATATCGTAAATCGTCAAATTGCTTTGTCTATCACTCGCTATCGGACTAAATTACAATACGTTTGTTATACGATAATCGAAATAAATTGTGCGTTTTCACCGTCATAAAAATTGAATTGTTCTGATACAATTACACTGTGTACAGGGAAAATACAAATACCTCTACAACAAGACAGATTAGAAATTATTAGAGAAAATCACGAAACCCCACTGGGAGGCCATAAAGGAATTAAGAAAACTTACCATCGTATAAGATATAATTATTATTGGAAAAACATGAAAAAAGATGTAGTAGATTACGTTGAAACCTGCATTGACTGCGAACGAAACAAGCTTGTATGTATGAAAAATAAGGAACCAATGGTTATCACTGATACCCCCATTGAGGCATTTGACAATATATCTCTGGATATCTTAGGACCACTTCCACTCACCAAAAAAGGATACAGTTATATATTAACAATACACGACAACTTAACAAAGTATTCTGTCGCAGCACCTCTTGTCTCATTCACCACAGAAGAAGTAGCAAAAGCATTCACAGACCACTTCATCTGCAAATTCGGATGCCCAAAGGCAATTTTAACAGATCAAGGCACGTGTTTTACTAGCTCGTTAATGAGGAAATTAGTAAAGATTTTCCAAATTAAAACATACAGAACTTCGTCTTTTCACCCTCAATCCAACGGCGCACTGGAAAGAAGTCACCATGTATTAATCGAATATCTCAAGCATTACATTACAGAACAAAAGCAATGGGACGAGTGGTTACCTCAAGCTCTCTTTTCCTATAATACTAGAATACACTAAGGAACAAAATTTACACCACATGAGTTAATATTTGGTAGAAAAGCGAGACAGCCATCAAAATTCGTCATCGATGAAGACATCAACACCTTTCCGGATTTCGTCGACAATCTAATCACAACTCTACACAATCTTCGAAACACAGCCAGAAACAATTTACAGCAAACTAAATATAGGCAAAAATTCTATTACGACAAGAAAATACGTCCTGTACACTACCAAACCGGCGAAAATGTCTTCCTCCTTAATCCACCACGAAAAAATAAACTACAGAAAGAGTACTCCGGGCCCCACATTATATTCAGGAACATTGGCGACGGGTCGAGAAAATGGCGGCAATGGAGTAAGACGCGTTTGCGAGGTGCTTTGTGTTTTTTGATGTATTTTCCTTGATTTTGATTGGTTTATTTTGGACAATTTAATTATAATATATAGTTTAGTTGAGGTAGTTAATTTTGTTATATTAGTAAGATATATATATAATAGAATAAGAGAAATTGTGGGAAAGTAAAAGGGCCCCCTGGTTGGCCAGAAACCAGGGTCCTAGAAACGGAAGAGAAAAGGACGGAGAGGAGAGAGAAGGAGAAGGGAGAAGGAGGAAAGGAAGAAGAAAAATGGGAAGATGCAATGAGTGGTGAAGAAAACGAAAATGAAAGAACGGAATCTGAGATGACGGAGGAAAAGATAGAAGTGAGAACAGATAATGGAAAAGAGGATACCAATCTGTTGAAAAGCTTAAAGGAAGACTGGGCGCTGGAGTACCTTGCGGAAGAGGAAAAGGCAGTCTTGGATGCGTCAAAGAGGGAATGTATGGAGAATAAAAAACAGGGAACGGAAAAGACTGACAAGAAAGTAAAGAAAATGGAAGTGGAGGAGAACAGGAAAAGGCTGAGAGAAGTGGAAGAAGACAGCGATGATTCGGAAAAGGGAGTGGGGAAGGAGAAGAGAAGGATCAGGGAAGCGGGAGGAAGTGACGAAGAGACATGTTTAAGTGAAGTGACCAATGAGGTGCGTGTAAGCAGGGGAGAGGAGACGAGTGAAGCGACAAGGTTGGTAGTACTGGGTACAACAGCGACCTCCGCGATGATGCGGGAGCGTGGTGAAATAGTAAAGGACGCAATAAGCGCAGAGGAAAGTGGCCATTTTGGCGTAGAGCGTGTACAGGAGATAAGCGTGACGGAAGCGAGTGGAGAAAATAAAGAAAGTGAAAAGTGCGAAGGAACTGAGGACGATAAAGTCGAAACGACGGACGCTAATAGCGATAAGGTAGTAGTAGTTATAAAAGAAAATATAGAAAATAAACGTAGAATAGCAGTAGTAGATAAGAACGGCAACAAGTGCGTAGTTAGCAATCAACACGTGGGTAAGAACAGTGTGCAGGTACCGGGTAAAGGTAAAGACGATGAAGAAATAGGTAGTGATACGCAAAAGAAAAAGGGAAAAGAGGATAATATAGAATTATATGAGGAGGATATTACGTATGAAGAATACGTAGTATGCTGTGCATTGAAGACAGTGGGGAGAAATAGAACCAAAAGAAATAATTTAATAAAAATTTATAGACTTGTTCAGGGGGTGGGTGTGAATATAAAATCAATTCGTATGACTGGTTTTAGCAGAGCGGAGGTGACCACTAGAAGCAGGAAGGAGGCGAACGAACTGCTGAAAAGATACGGTAGTAAGGAGGAGAAGATCGCCGCTTTTTTACCTAGGAGGATGAAATACAGACGCGGGATAATCTTCGAGTGAGAGGATTCCGTCGAGGAGTTAAAAGAGGAAGCGACTCCCGGTCAAGGAAGCTTTGTACTTGAAAGGATGAAGAGGAGGAGGATAGTCGATGGGAAGGTGGTGTTTGAGCCAATGAGGGCGATAATGATAGTGTTTAGGAGGAGTGTGTTGCCGACCAGGCTCTTGATCAGACAGCGGCATGTGGGGATTAAAATCGAGCCTTTTGTCGAACCTGTGAAACAATGTTACAGGTGTTTAAAATTCGGGCATGTACAGGCGACATGTAGAGAACAGGTGAGGAGGTGTGCTAATTGCGGGGAGAAGGAACATGGGCAGTGTGGGAAGGACCCGAAGTGTGTTAATTGTGGTGGGAGCCATGGCTCCCTTGCTAGGAACTGCTGGGTTTGGCAAAGGCAGGCCGCCATAAGAAAGGTGATGGCCTTTCGTAATGTGGAATTCGACACGGCCAGAGGAATTGTAGCGAGATCCCTAGGAGATAGGGAAATGGATAGGGTAGGAGGGTTAGATGAAAGTGAAGGAATAGGGAGTAAGGAGTATCCAGCGCTGAGGCAAAGGGAGAGGAGAGAAGTGTGGGAGGAAAAAGAGGTTCCAACAGAGAAAGAATTGGAAGGAGTAAGAAGAGGAAGGGAAGAGAATGATAGGAACAGGGGGATTAGCAGGGGAAGGAAGAAATTTAGTGAAGTAGTATGTGGCGGACCGCCGCCGAAAATTCTCGACGCGCGCGAACGCTCGCTATGCGGCACGAGCGTAAAAGAACATTCGCGAACGCTCGCTATACGGCGCGAGCGTGGAAGAACATTCGCGAGCCCATGCGCTGGAACATTCGCGAAGAGGCGCGTGCGGCGAGGCGCGCGCGAGAACGTTCGCGAGCCAGAACGTTCGCGAAAAACAATCGACTATATAAATCGGCCGGTTCGCGATCAATCACTCAGTCGATGTCCAGCTCGCACTCCGAAAGCTTCGAAGTTCAACAACGCGCGTTTACATATCTCTTGTACAAAGTCTAATTTTATAGTGTATTAGTTTATAGTTCCTAGTTCTTAGGTGGGGGGAGTCGCTGACTGAGCGGACCTTTAGAGTTACTAAGGCCCGCGTCCGGGATTGCGGAGTGCAGTCTGGGTCGGACGATAGAGACGAACGGTTGGTTTTGAATCGTCCTGTAGTTGCTCCGCCTCAGCGTACGGTTGTTCAGTCTAAGTCTAATTTAAGTAAATGTTGTAAAAAGCGTGGTAATAAATTTTTTATTACTATTCGTTTTCCGTATGAGTACGCCTCTTTACGTGAAGATATTGCTTCATATTTTCAAGACTGTTTGCAAGTCTGTGTTGGAAGGGAGAAAGATAGTAGTTCGAATTCCGTAAGTTTCCATTACCATATTTATGTAAACTTTTGCGATTTGTTATGTTTTCATGATGTATTGCGTTTATGTCAAGTTTATTTTGTGGATTGTGTGGCTAATGATGTTCAAAGATGTCGGTCTTCGAAGAGTGTGTTGAAGTATATAAGTAAGGAGGATGATTGTTTGTATTATTTTGGTTTGAGGGTGTCTGATTTTTCTTTTTATTATCAGTATGTGCATTGGGCTCGTAATACTGTAGAATTTAAACATTCTGATCCTTTTGTTGCTATGCATTGGCAGAAGTATAGGTATTTGGAGAATTTTCATAGGGAGTATCGTATGTCTTTTAAGAAGTCTTTTCGTGGTTTTAAGGTTTGTGAATATATAAATTCTGGTTGGGCAATGAAATGTGCTCAGTGGTGGAATGTTGCTGTGGGACCGTGGTTTCATAAGCGTAAGGCGTTGTATTTACATGGTCCGTCGAATGTTGGGAAATCTAGTTTGGTTGAACGTTTGATTGGTCGTGAAAATTTGCATTTTGTTTTTTATCCGGGTGTTGGGAAGTTTGATTTTCAGGGTTTGAGTGAATATCATAGAGTAATTGTTTTTGAGGAATTTGATATTAGATTTCATGTTGAGAGTATGTTGAAGAGATTGCTTGAGGAAAAGCGGTATGCTTTCCCTGTTAAGTGTAAGGAGGATAAAGTAATGTGTTTTCGAGGACCCATAATTTTTGTTGCAAATGAGGAGAGAGTTGTTGATGACGCATTGAGAAATCGTTTATGTTTTGTTAGTGCTGATCATTCGTTTTGGCAGTATGTGGAATGCGTGGTTCCGAAAACGGAGGTTGATGGGTCGGGCGATAACGAAGAAGCGACCGTTGAGACGGTTGTCTTATCGTCCGATGAAGAGGAGGATGGTTGTGTCACGACGGCGGAATGCGGTCCGTCAGGTCCGCAGGTATCGGAGGAAGGTCCGCCGTGTAAACGCCCTAGGCTATCGCCCGAACCCAAACGCAGATGGGTTCATCACAGACAGATTTAGTGACACTGGATATTAGAAATGATAGTGAAATACCAAAATTTATGTTAAATTTCCGCGACATTGAGGACTCAATCCGGCAATTTAACGGATAGGATGGATATCCGGTAGAAAGTTGGATCCGAGATTTTGAGGATAATGCCGAGTTGCTGGGTTGGTCAGAGTTGCAAAAATTATTGTTTGCGAAAAGATGCTTAACGGGTCTGGCAAAATTATTTATCCAGGGCGAGCGAGCCATTACGACATGGACGAAATTCAAATCCCTATTGTTGGAAGAGTTTTCTTCGAGGATAAATAGCGCATAACTACATCAAATGTTGCGTAGCCGGAAGATGCGACGGGACGAATCGGTCCACGAATATTTTCTAGTGATGAAGGAAATCGCTGCGAGAGGCTACATCGAGGCCGAAGCATTAATACAGTATATCGTCGACGGAATTCCCGACGATCCCATTAGAAGAGCCCAACTTTACAAGGCAACAAATTTAAGAAACAGAATTAAGAGGAGAAACTGGGAGGTGGGGAATGAAATAGGGAGAAAGGGTAAAGTAGCAATTGCATGAATCCCGGCTCATATTGGGATTGAGGGCAATGAAAGAGCGGATAGAGTGGCGAAAGAGGCAACGATGAGCGACGCGGATTTTTGGGTGAAATATACTTTGAAGGACTATAGGAGGAAAATGAGAGATAGAGGGTGGGTTAGATCTACGGAGAAGCATCTCAGACAGGGGGAGTATAAAGGGAGAAAATACTATGAGGCCAAGTGGAACAACGTGGAGAAGGAGTTCCCATGATTTAAAAATATAGGGCAATTAGGAAGGGACACAATTTGTAGTCTGAACAGAATTAGGGCAAATCGCTATAACCTAAGATGATCGCTTTTTAGCAAATACATAGTGGAAAACCCTTATTGTGAGGTTTGCGAAAGAGTGGAGAATATAGATCATGTATTATGGGAGTGTGATAAGTATGAGAGTGAAAGAGAAAGGTTTGTGGAAAGAATGGAAGCAGGGAAAGTGCCGAAAAATAGCGATTTTTTTGAAACCAAAGAGATAGGTGCCTTTTAAAGTACTAAGACTGATAGGTGCATTTATAAAAAAATGCAAGCTGAAGCTGTGATTAAGAGAATTTCATTAGGCGAAAGATCTAATGAAATGAATAACAAACGCAATAATAGAGAAAACGAAGATATATTTTTGATATTTCTGATAAATATATATGTACAGACTATTGTAGAAGTAGGTTATAACATATATATTTTTAAATGTTGTATTAATATGTATATTTGGGATATACATATGGAGCTGGATGAGTTTTTGAGCTTAGTATATGAGTGCAATATAGAGAGGAGCATGTCGAGGAAAAGGAGTGTAAGGGATGGTAGAGTGGGGATGGAAGAAGAAGCGGGAATTGTAAGAGTATGTACAAATGAGAATGGTTTCAGGTTTGTGATTGAGATGGCGCCGCAGTGGCGTAGCAAACTGTAAAGATTTATGTAGGCGCAATGAGCCAGAGTTTGGCCAAAGTCGCCATCTTCCGAAGAAGAAAATAAAAAAACTTTAAACCTTAACATTGGCAACAACAATGTAGAAATACAAATTAGGGGGAAAAACCAAAAAAGAATAGTTCATAAGAACCGTGTCAAGAGGGCGCACATGCCATTAAAGGATCAAGAATCAATAATAGGGAAAATTCAGCCTTAAAGACGTAGGATGCACATGCGCAACAAAGTTGCTACCACTGCTATAAAACCTATAAGCAACACGAGGGTAGCACGCGCACGTGGAAAAGGAAAGGAAGGAGAAAAGAAGAAAAGCAGGAAGAAGAAGAAGAAGAATTAAAAATAACGAGCAAGCGAATCACAAACGCTATATGCGTTGAAGACGAGGAGGTCGTGTTTGGATACAAATACGACCACTTGACCGCGCGAATGTGCGGTGTGTGTGCGATGTTTTTAAAAGAAGAAAACAAATATCGATGGTGGCATACAGTCAAGGAATCAGATATACTAATTAGGGATCCTTCCATATTCAATAATAATATATGAATAAAATTACACATATATGTATACATATATATAACAGGGGCTCACCACCACATCGCGACGGAGAACGCAAGAGAAACCTCTGCTTGCATGAAGTGCAAAAAGCCATAAGCAGGCTACGACCTGCGATCTCGTGCACAGAGTGCAGAAACCGCATCGCAAACCATACCGCGGAAGAACAGGAGATGTACTATGATGGAATATTACTCCCATCCACCGATGATTGGAAGATAATCGAATTGACGACCATGATTTATAACAACGGACATTTGTCCGTTATACTTAAATAAAATAAAAAAAAAAAAGAAAACAAGAGAAGAAGGAAAAAATATAATAATATAATATTTAGTTTTATATATATATTCTCACCGGTCAAAAGACATAAATAAGATAACGCGTGGTCCAAATGTCGTAAACAAGATAAGCCGAAAACGGTTTACGCAATCAAGAGATAAGAAAAGTATAAAAGAAGAAGCAGGCCGGCGCGCGCGACAATAATATTATAGACGCAGTCGACAACAATAATAATATACACTCACTCGAGACAGTCGGAGTTCAGGTTTCGGACGAGTCAGATCGCGAGAACATTCTGTTGTAACAAATTGCGTACATTGTAAAGTAGCGTAGTGTTTATGGAATAAAGCAAATTTTTTTAAAACACAAACTGAACGCTTTCCCGTGTAACATTAAAATTGGTGGCAGCGGTGGGATCTGCTGAAATCGTTGCGGAGTCAACGTAGCTGCGGAGACGGCCAGCGAATCCTGAACCTACGGGAAAGAAGAAAGAAGAAAAAGAAAAAGGGCGAATCCTTCAAGAAATATAAACAACGAGAAGCATCGAGAAAGCAAATCAAGGTAAGATGGCAGAGATGGAAGCTATTACTAAAATGCTTTCCGAAATCACGAGTCGACTGGAGAGACTAGAAACGAGGGGCGATAGCCTACGGAGAGAAGACCCCCTTGTTAGATCCTCTAACTCGATATTAACAAATGTCGATGACTCCGAACCTTTTCCGTACACATTAAATGAACTATTAGGAACTGTGTCCGAATTTGATGGAGAAACGCTACCAATTGAAACGTTTATTTGCCAGGTAGAAACGGTCAAATATAATGTACAGAAAGAAAGATCGCAATTATTGCTTGGAAGTATACTAGCGCAGAAAATAGTCGGAAAAGCTAGAACAGTAATACGTGCAGAAATGATAAGAACGTTTGAAGATTTGAAAACCCAATTAAGACAAAATTACGGCTTTCCAATCGATTCAACATTGCTACAATTGCAAAGAATTCAATGCAGACAGAACTTTAAAAAACCAGTAAACTCGTACATATCGCGATTCACGAGAATACACGACGCCGCGTTAAACGTCGCTCTAAGCAGGCCCCTCCCCACGGAACAACGAGAATTATTATTCGAAGAAGAAAAACGAAAAGGAATAATAGATTTTATAAACGGACTAGAAAGAGAAACTCGATTAGAAGTAAAAACATCCAATCCTCAGTCCATTCAAGAGGCAATAAATGCAGCAAGAATGTCCGAATTAATACAACAGAGAAACGATTTATTCAGATCAAATCCATTCAGAGCTCAAAATCGTACGAATTTTAATACACAGAAACCACAGCAAAACCTTCGAAGTTTCAACACACGAAGACCCCAACAAAATTTCCAAGCTCGCTCAAATCCAGTCAAACCGCCAATGCAAGGTCAACCAAAACAATGTAATTACTGCAAGAGAATAGGACACGATGAAATTGAATGTAGAACAAAACGATTTCAAAATTTTCGCGTACGCCAAGAATTCCCGGAAACCCCACCAGCACACGCTATACCGAACGACCTAGATCAAGATTTAGAAGCAAACGACCCCCAAATCGAAGACTTCCAGTAAATAATCAACGAGCGATTACCAAAATTAATACGGCTATCGGCGACCGATTAACATATGTTATTCTACAACCCGAAAACGTTAAAACCGGCAGATTCTTACTAGACTCAGATGCCGCAGTTTCGTTATTGAGAGAATCCATGATTATCGATAAAACGAAAATAATGAGGCAAAATACACGAGAAATAAGAATGTTATCCCGACACACTTTTAAAACAACAGGCGAGTTCGAAACAAAATTGTTAGGCAAAAATCTAAAATTTCTGGTAGTAAAAGATGAAGTGATGCAAGAGGACGGACTACTTGGAATAGACTCGTTAAGAACGCTGCATTGTACATGGGATATTTGTCGAGGACAGTTACAATTTAGAAATAAAATATTCACGCGAAAAGACAACAATACAGAAGAAACAACCATACCACCAAAGACGAGTAAATTGCAGGAAATCAAAGTAACGAACATTCAAAACGGTGAAGCTAAAATAACTCTAGAAGACATAGACATGTTAGTTACAGTAAAGAATGGAATGACTCGAATACCTGTAAATAATTTAAGCGAAACAGAAACAAAAACAATAAAAGCGACAGAAATACTAGGTCAAAAAATTCAGGCATCGGATTTTCCCAAGGACCCCAGATCATTAACTAAAGAACGCGAGGAATTTTTAAAACAAAACACACGTCTAGACCATGTTAAAGATGGAAGGGAACAAATATGGGAAATAATAAAAAGGTACCACGATATTTTTGTATTACCAGGAGACCCTATACCGTTAACCAATTTAACCGAGCACTCTATGGAACTAACAGACCCAACTCCGATTCACACTGGACAATACAGATACCCTCCGATTCACCAAAAAGAGATAGCAAATCAAGTAAAAAAGATGTTAGAATTCTCCCTTTAATTCTCCCTTTAATTCACCACTCTGGATTGTGCCGAAAAACCCGGACGCATCAGGGAAAAAGAAATGGAGATTGGTAATAGACTATAGAAAATTAAATGAACGAACAAAACAAGATTCATATCCACTCCCATTAATAGACGAGATACTTGATAAATTGGGTAATGCGAAATACTTTTCTGCATTTGACTTAGCCTCTGGATTTCATCAGATAGGCATGCGAGAAAAAGATAAACCAAAAACTGCATTTTCTACTACCGACGGACACTATGAATACAACAGAATGCCATTCGGATTAAAAAACGCACCAGCTACTTTTCAAAGAATGATGAATAACGGCTTAAGAGGACTGATCGGAAATACGTGCTTTGTTTACATGGATGACATAATAGTATTCGGAACTACCCTTGAAGAACATAACAGAAATTTACAAATTCTGCTCGAACGATTATCGAAATGCGGATTGAAATTACAACCAGACAAATGTGAATACCTTAAACCAGAACTATCATATTTAGGACATATAATATCTGCCGAAGGAATAAAACCAAACCCAGAACGAATTGAAAAGATAAAAACCTATCCGATACCTAAAAATCCGAAAGAAGTCAAACAATTTTTAGGATTAGCTGGATACTACAGGAAATTCATAAAGGATTTTTCTAAAAAGGCGTCACCATTGACCACACTGTTGAAAGATAAAATTAAATGGAAATGGGGAAATGAAGAACAGAATGCTTTTGATACATTACGAAATGCTCTTTGTGAAGAACCAATTCTTATCTCTCCTGATTGGAACAAAACATTCACATTAACCACAGACGCAAGTAACGAAGCAATTGGAGCCGTACTTTCACAAGGAATTATCGGACAAGATAGACCTATAGCATACGCATCAAGAACCCTCAATAAAGCAGAAAGAAATTACTCGACCACTGAAAAGGAGTTATTAGCTATAGTATGGGGAATTAAGCACTTTCATCAGTATCTATACGGACGAAGATTCAAAATAATTACTGATCACAAACCCCTAACTTGGGTGATGAATGTCAAGGATCCTACTTCTAGGCTTATGAGATGGAGATTGAAGCTAGAAGAATACGATTACGAGATAGTCTACAAGAAAGGCAAACGCAATGCTAATGCGGACGCATTATCCCGAATTCCAAAAACGATGGTACATATGATTGATGACGACGAAATGAATGAAACGATAGAAAATGTATTGAGCGACCTTCAGGAAGAAGCCGCTCCAACGTATAATGAATTCAAAGATAACGAAAGAACATTTGAAAAAGAAGAAACGCTGGAATATGACACAGGGCGAGTATCCCGGAGAGGACTCGTCGTCACAACCAGCAGAACAAACAGGGGTCTATGCATTGATCCGAATGCAGAAGAAGAAATATGGTACGCTGGGCTGAGAACCAAGGTACCAGAAGTAAACGAAATAGAAGTACGAATCATAGACCCATACGTAAAAGAAACGATCCTACGAATGATAGAATTCATTCACAAAAGAAAGACGCCGGAGAAGCGTCTAATAGTAAAATGCAATACAGCAAAGGATTCAGAAACACAAGAAGAAAAGGAAAGATTAATAAAAAGCGTGCATGAAAGCACCATAGGAGGACATCAAAGAGTCGAAAGGACGCTCCAACGATTAAGGACCATGTATAATTGGTCAGGAATAACGAAAGACGTAGAAAATTTCATAAAGAAATGTGAAATATGCCAAAGAGAAAGACTAAAATACACGGCTAATAGACCGTCCCCAGGAACTCCTGATATACCATCCAAACCTAATGACAAAGTGTCACTGGACACAATTGGACCACTACCATCAGATAGAAAATATCGATACATATTGGTCATACAAGACTACTTGACAAGATACATGCAATTAGCTCCATTAAAAACGAAAACACCCAAAGAAGTCGTAGAAAATTTCTGGACATATTATTGCCAAGTGTTTGGAGTACCAAAAGAAATATTAACAGACAATGGTCTAGAATTTAGAGGGGAATTCCAAGAATTTGTAGAAGAGAAACTCAGAATCAAACACACGACAACCGCAGTATATCATCCACAACCTAACGGAAAGAACGAAAGAACTCACAAAGAAATATTCAATTATTTAAAAAGCTTTATAGAAGAAAAGAACGAATGGGTTAAACTTCTGCCTGACGCTACTATATCATATAATAACACTCATAATGAAGTCACCGGAGTATGACCCTCTGAATTCATGTTTGGTTGGAAGCCTCACATTCCGATAGAGGCACGCGAAATGGAATTTGGAGAGAAATTAGCATATGAAGCACTAAGCAATAAAAGACGAAGAACACAAGAAATCGCAAAAGAAAGAATAAGGAAGCAACAAGAAAAAACGCAGCAAAGGTTACCAGAAGCCAGAATAGAAAAAGAATACAGAATAGGACAAAATGTAATGGTTCGAAGAAGACAACCACAAGACAAGAGACTTGATTCGCCATGGGAAGGCCTATACGAAATTGTTGGAATAATAGACAATCAAGCGGCTACCGTTCGAAAGGGAAATCGAGATGTAACATATCACCTGTCCGACCTCAAACCTTTCTATGTTGCAGAGACTGAAGAGGAAAATCGAGAAGTTACGCGAGATCAAGATGAGAACGAATCAATTATTGAACCTACTGATTTTGAGCATATTGATACACAAAGTGCCGACGAAACCGATTGACAGAGAAGAAATAATTATAACACCAACACGAAGAAATCAATTTACTTGGAACACATAAGAGAAGCGCAACTATATCATGACACATGGAAAGTAACTGTTGGGATAGAGCACGGACATCTACAAAATGAAATAAAATTACTGATTTTGCATACGAATCAACTAGCCAAAAGGTGTGATGAAATTAATCCGTGCTTAAGCAAACAAAGAATAATCCTTCAGCAAGAACGAAACAGACGACTGAATCAAGAACTAATATCTTTAAGAAAATTCATGGGTCACGTACAAAAAAGAGGACTACTTAATGCAATAGGCGAAGGAATGAAAATATTGTTTGGAACCATGACAGCTTCAGATGCGGAATATTATAACAATGAATTTGACAAGCTAAGAGAAGATAATATTAAGATAGCACACTTAGTAAAGAATCAAACAACAATGTTGCTCCACAAAATACAAGATAACCTCGGAACCTACAAATATATTCAGCAGCAAACAGACAAGCTAAATATCAATTTCGAACTGCTACAAAATGCTATGAAAGAAGAAATATTCAATTTAGAAATAGACGAGACCTTAGCCGATTATATATTTCTTTATCATGACGTTTCAACAACGATGCAAAAACTTCAAGAAGCTATTGTCGACGGCAAACACGGTATAGTACATCCAACGATACTACCCCCTTCAGAATTATTCGAAGCGATGAGAAATACGACAAAATTCGAAAAATTCCCTGTGCCACTAAAAGAGGAATATTATGGAATATTGTTAGACACAAGCGAAATATCAATAACACTAACAAACGAAAAATTAATCTACAACCTTCGAATTCCAATATTAGAAGAAGACGTGTACACATTATACAGACCAATCGCACTACCAATCTATTCGTATATTCAAGGATATTCTGTATACAACGTGGAATTCGAATATCTACTCTTGAACAAATCACACACAGAATTCATACCCATCAACGAAGAAGAAAAAGCACAATTTAAAAGTGTGGGAAATCAATATGTAATTCAGAGAAAACATCCAAATTATCTTACATCATCTTCAAACGCTTGTTTAATCGAATTACTTCTAAAGAAAAACCAAGAATGTTCGCAAAAATACATAAAACTGCAAGGAACACTATTCATCCAACTCTCTACGAACCAAGACTGGATAGCCATCACTCCAAAGAAAGAACAAATACAGTAAAACCTCTTTTTGTGCGGTACTTTTTTATGCGATTTTATTTTTGTGCGATTTGTTTTGTGCGATTTTATTTTTGTGCGTTTTTTTTCGTGCGATTTTTTTAATGCGGTATATGAATCTTAGCGGCGTTGGCGCCTGTTTAATGTTTCCTATCAGTGTACATATACATGTTGTGGGCGAACCCTGATTACGTGGGCTCCTTGACGACTATGCATGTGTACTTCTTGACGCTCTGTTTATTTGTTTTAAACAATCTCCTGACAACGTACCGTCAATTGAGTACGTATTTGTTAATTACATATTCTCGCTCGACGCGCGAACAGTATACGCTTCGTATTCGGAGTTTTATCCACGATTCACGTGATTAAGGATCCATTTTATAGTGAGATTAAAGGTAAATAAATTATTACTTTTGTTTCTATTTATGTATAGCGTTTATGATTCTTATTTTGTTTTTAGACATAAGCATTCCCTTAAAATGAATAATTGTAGCCAAAAAAAAGTAAAAAGACAGACAATTTCATTAGAAACAAAAATTCTAATATTAAATAGATTAGCTGATGGTGAAGGATCCACAGCTGTTGCTAAGGAATTTAAATTGGGTGAATCCACGATTAGAGCAATACATAAACGTGCGAATAAAATACATGAGTCTGTTAATAGTGCAACAAACGATAGTAGTAGAAGAGCATCATATTCAAGAAATATTATAATAGAGAAGACGGAAAAGGCTCTAGTATTATGGATTAAAGACTTAACTAAAAAACGAATCCCTGTTCACAAAGATTTAATTCAAGAAAAAGCTAGGCAGTATTTTAACCAATTGAAGGATTTAGAACCCAGTTTGTCATCCTGTTTAAAAAACGTAAAATTTTCTGCGAGCAATGGGTGGTTTAATAAATTTTTAGGACGATACGCACTTCACAGTGTAAAGATACAAGGCGAGGCAGCATCCTCCGATGAAACAGCTGCTATGAATTATCGTCAAGTGCTAGCAAAAATCATTGATGATGGTGGATATTGCCCAGACCAAGTATTTAACGCAGATGAGACTGGGTTATTCTGGAAAAAGATGCCCAGCCGAACATTCATTGCGAAAGCCGAAAAAACTGCAAGCGGTTTTAAAGCGGCAAAGGATCGAATTACACTTCTTCTTTGCAGTAATGCCTCTGGTGCAAAAATGTTAAAACCACTCATTATAAATAAAGCTTTGCACCCACATGCGCTAAAAGGCATAAATTTAACTGAATATCCAGTACATTTCATGGCCAATAAAAAAGCATGGGTCACATCAGCTGTTTTTGCAACATGGTTTAACGATTGTTTTGTACCAGAAGTTGAAAAATACATGGCAGAGATGGGTCTTCCTTTCAAAGTGTTGCTAATTGTTGATAATGCACCCGGCCATCCTTGTTTAGAACATCCTAATGTACAAATAGTGTTTTTACCACCAAACACGACTAGCCTTATTCAACCACTGGATCAGGGCATAATCGCAAATTTTAAGAAACACTATGTCAAATTAACTTTTCGATACATTCTGAAAAAACTAGAGGACGAAAAATTAAGCCTGACTGAAGTTTGGAAAAAGTTCTCAATTTTAGACTGCATAAATCACACTACTGCAGCAATTGGTCAAATAAAACAGCACACATTAAATTCGTGTTGGAAAGCGATCTGGCCTGAATGTGTCACTAATCGAAATGCAACCGAAAACGCGTCCACGTTATTATAAAAAATTACTGAGCTCGCACATAGCATCAGCGGAAAAGGTTTTGATACTTTCGGCGAAAACGATCTGGGCGAAATGATTGAGGACGAAACTGTCAATGATAGTGACATTATCAATAATTTGATAGATTGTGAAGACGGACAAGAAGAACTGGAATCTATTACAGCAGATAAAATATATGCAGGGATCCAGATTTCTAAAAAATTGGAAACGCATTTTCTTAAAATAGACACTAATGCCGAAAGAAGCTTGAAATTCCAAAAAGAGCTAAGATCATGCATGTCTCGCTATCGTGAAGTTTACAAGTAACTAACCAATCGACCGTCGTCACAAAAACTAATCACTGACTTCATGGTGCCAAAAAATAAATCAATTGAAATCGTATCTTCAAGCGACGAAAGCGATTTTGAACCAATTCATCACAAGAAGATGCGCGTTTTGGATTACGACGAGTAGCAGTGAATTATTTAATGTGCATTTTGAAAGCTTCTCCATGTATACAATAAACAATTAAATGTTTTTAAAATATTTTCAGGTCTAATTTAATTATTTAATTTGATTGAAAGCATTTTCTCATCTTTTTCGTAAATAATTGATGTATTTTCTAAGTGCGACTTTTTTTATGCGGTCCCTGTCCGCCGCATAAAAAAAATTTTGGGTGATATATCGTACAAAATTGTTTATTATATGTAAGTATTTATAAAATTTCCGAATACTTTTTTGTACGATTTCTTTTATGCGGTCCCTATCCATCGCACAAAAAGAGGTTTTACTGTACATATTATCTGCGAAAATCAAGAACCGCATATAATAACAATACAAGATAGAAACATAATACATTTACCGCAAGGATGCGCAGGAACGACGGAAGAAGCCATTATAAAAGCAGGAGGAGAAAAAGGAAATACTACACTAAACATACCTATTGAAACTACAGAACACCTAGATCACTGGAAACAAATATTAACAGACAGACAAATCGATGTACAAAATCTTAACACAACATATTTAAAGAAACCTTGGAAAAAGATGGCGGCAACTGAGTAGGAAGCGTTGTTGTGTGACTCACCGTAATTTTGTGTTTTTGTTTGATTTTTTCGTTTGTGAATTTTTTCTACGTATATAGGTGGATAGAAAGCCGGTAAAGCGGAAGATTTCCCCTGGTTGGGCAGAAGCCAGGGGAAAAAGAGAAGGAGAGGAGAAGTACACGAGAAGAAAGATTAGAAGAGTAAAATGTACAAAGCGAATGAGTTGTGAGGAGGGAGAGATAAAGGAGAAAAATAGAGAAGTGGAGAAAGAGGTTTTAAAGGAGTTGAGAGGAAGTTGGGCTTTGGAATATCTGACGGAGGAAGAGGATGCAGTACTGAGTACAGCAGTCAAGGAACGAGAGGAGGAAAGGGATGGAGTAAAAGAGGAGGAAAAGAAGAGAGAGGAAAGAATGCAGACAGAGGAGTGTAAGAAAAGAAGTAGAGAAATGGGGACAGAAGAGGAATACCACGAAGAAGAAGGTGTAAAGGAGAAGAAAAGGGTTAGAGAGATGAACTTGACCGACGTAGTAGAAGTAGTGAAGAAGGTGACCAATGAGGAGCGAGTACAAGAAGAGCAGAGCGAAGTCCCTAGTTCAGAGTTGGCAGCAATGGGGGCATCAGCGATAGTGGCGACAGAGAAGATGAGACGGTGGCGTGGGGAGACTGGGAGAGACGCTATTTCAGGCGGCCATTGTGATCGAGAGCGTGGTATAGAAAGGTTGTGTGAAGTGAGAGTACAAAGTAAGGACAAAGAAAGTGTGAACGAGGAGAGTTTTGAGGACGATTTAGGTATTAAAAACTTATCTAATAGTAATAAGATAGCGAGTAGGGATAATAGAAGTAAGTTAGAGAGTAAGGAAAATGAAATTAATGGTAATATAGTGATAAGAGGGAAAGACGCAGTAGGCGAAGAAAACGGAAAGGGGGAGGCCCACGTGGCGAAGGAAGTTAGAAATGAAAGGGTAATAGGTGAAAAGGAAAACAAAGAATGGTCTTTAGAGGTATATGAGGATGATGTAAAATGGGATGAGTATGTTGTATGTGTAGTTTTAAGAGGTAGGGCCCAAAATAGTAGAAGTGTAAATAATAAAAGGATGTCTAAGAGGAACAATTTGATAAAGATATATAGGTTAGTACAGGGCGCAGGTGTGAAAATACATACAATCCGCATGATTGGTTACAGTAAGGCGGAGATTACGATGAAAAGGAAGGAGGAAGCTAACGGTTTATTGAAAAGGTACGGAAAGGGTGACGGAAGTGTCAAGGCGTTTCTACCGAGAAGAATGGCGTTCAGAAAAGGTGTCATTTACGAGTGGGAGGATTCCATCGAAGAGCTAAGAGAGGAGGCCATGCCAGGGCAGGGGCAATACTATATGGAAAGAATGAGAAAAAGGCGGATTATAGATGGAAAAGTGGTTTTTACATGATTAAGATCCATTTTGATTACGTTTAAGGGAAGCGTTCTTTCCACACGCCTGCTCATAGGGCAAGGCCATGTGGGCATCAAGATAGAGCCGTATGTGGAACAAGTTAAACAGTGCTACAGATGCTTGAAATATGGGCACTACCAGGCGCAGTGCAAAGAGGAGGTTAAGAAATGTGCAATATGTGGGGACAAGTATCATGGCCAATGCGAAAACAAGTCAAAATGTGTTAACTGTGGAGGAAGTCATGGATCGTTGGCTAGACTATGTTGGGTGTGGCGAATAGATGCGGCCATTAGGAAAGTAATGGCCTACAAGAACGTAGAATTTGAAACGGCAAGAGGGATAGTAGCAAGATCGACAGGGGACCCGGAACTTGACAGGACAGGAGGTATTGATAGATTCGCGGGGAGTAATGGGGATTTTCCCGCCCTAACAGTGAAGGAGAAAAGGGAAACTTGGGAAAAGAAGGAGGCACCAATTCAAAGGGAGGTGGAATTAATAAAGAGATTAAGACAAGAGAGATATGGAGATAGGAATGGTGCGGTGGTGCGTGAAGGAGGAAGGAAGGCCACTTATAGTGAGGTTATGAGAGGGAATGAAGAGGATCGAGAAGGAGGAAAATAGAATGATCGTGAGCAGGAAGAGGCTAGAGGAGGCGATGAGAAAGGGGCGAGAAGAAATGAAGGAGAAGGGTGGAAACAAGTGAAAGGGGGGTATAGACCGGCATGTCTCAATGAGGAGACAGATGCTATACTAACGGGAAACAGGTACTTGTGTCTTGAATGCAAGGAGAAGACGGAGAAGATGAAAAGGGAAGGGAAAATTCAGATATTGAGAAGGATTCCGCGAGATCGCTACATGGTGGGAGAAGAGCCCGAGGGCGAATGTGATTATGAAAGGTTAGAGTGGGCGTTGAACAAGGATGAGATGGAGAAGGAGAGGAGGAGGGTAAGAAGAGAAAAACAGATGAATAGGGAGTGGCTGGTGGAGTTAGAGAAAAGGAAGGAGGACGAAATATTGGAGGAGATAATAAAAATGTTGAAAGAAAAAAACTTGGAAGGCAAATTCCATGAGATTATAAGAACAAGGAAGTACAGGGAAAGAAGAATGATTAGGCCGGATCCAGAGGAGGATTGGAATGCCGTTGTAACCACCTCCTTTTGAAATGGAAATTGACCAAAGGACAAGAGAGAAGCTACAGAGGAGGGCAGAGAAGGAGAGGGAAGAAATTAGGAAGAGGAAAGAGGAGGAGCAGATAGAAACTATAATGCTCAGGGAAAGTTGGAAGAGGGCAAGAGGAAGGAGGGAGGAGTTACAAGAGCAGGACAATACACAAATGGAAAAACGTTTGGAGGATAGGAAGATAGGAGAAGATAAGGAGGAGGAAGCAAAGGTTGAAGAAGAGGGGAGAGAAGAAGAGATGAATGATAAAAGAGGAGAGGATATGGAAGAAGAAAAATGGTAAAGTTAAGGGTGTGTGGGAGCAAAACATGAGGAGTGTAGTGGAAGATGCGAAAGTGGGTTTATGTTTTTGGAGGAATATTAGAGGAAAGGTGGAGTAATAGATATAAGAAATGACAATATATAGACTGAAACAAAGACTGATAGTTTTGCGAGATAACATATTTAAAAAAGAAAAAAAAAATGTTTATATATATATGTACGAGAAAGGGACTCAGTCTAGTTTGTAAGCTAGCTATAAGAATAGATATAAGAGCGCGCACTTGTTTATTTTTAGCGATTAGTAAGTGCAATAGTATTAAAAGGGAAAGACTGCCAAAGTATTCTATTGGATATAGGTTGGATAAGGAGCGTAGAATCTTGATAAGGTTAATGTTGTTCCTTATAATGTTTATTATATAATATATTTTTTATATTATTAGGACCTTGAATAAGTTCTCGCTGTTTCTTCAAAGATGGCAGTAGCACTACCCCATTCGTGGAATTTCGAATGGTAACACACATGCAAGGCAGTAGTGTATCTAATCTTAAATTTCAGTGTATCGTAATTCACTTTAGTGTAAACAAAGTAATTTTTTCTTAGTTCTGAAAATGTCTACTTTTGTGCCAAATAAAGTGTATTTGCGTGGAATTTTATTGCACTATTTTATTCAAAAGAAATCTGCAGCTGAAGCACATAGAATTCTTGTCGAGACTTATGGTGACAATGCTTTGTCGGATACGACATGTAGAGACTGGTTTCGACGCTTCAAAAATAATGATTTTGAACTTGAGGATAATGGACGTTCTGGCACACCGAAAAAATTTGAAGACGAAAAGTTGGAGGAATTACTCGATCAACACCGATGTCAGATGCTAGCAGAACTTGGAAAAACATTACAAGTAGATGAGTCAACTGTTTCAAAACGTTTAAAAGTTTTAGGAATGATCCAGAAGCAAGGACATTGGGTACCGTATGAATTGAAGCCGAGAGATGTCGAACGGCGTTTTCTCACGTGTGAACTACTGCTTCAACGGCAAAAAAGAAAAGGTTTTTTTGCACCGCATCGTAACTGGCGATGAAAAGTGGATACACTACGATAATCCAAAGCGTAGAAAATCGTGGGGTAAGCCCGGCCATGCATCAACATCGTCTGCAAAACCAAATATCCATGGTTCGAAGCTTCTTCTCTGTATTTGGTGGGATCAGCAGGGTGTAATTTATTATGAGCTGCTCAAACCGAATGAGACTATCACGGGGGAGCGCTATCGACTTCAATTGATGCGTTTAAGCCGAGCCTTAAAAGAAAAACGGCCAATATACAAGCAGAGACACGACAAAGTGATTTTGCTACATGACAACGCTCGGCCTCATGTTGCAAAACCAGTGAAAACCTACCTGGAAACGCTTCAATGGGAAGTTCTACCCCACCCGCCATATTCACCTGACATAGCCCCTTCTGATTTTCACCTATTCCGTTCGATGGCACATGGCCTAGCTGACCAGCGCTTTCATTCTTATGAAGAAGCTAAAAAATGGATCGATTCTTGGATAGTCTCAAAAGACATGACGTTTTCCGACGCGGAATTCGTATACTGCCAGAAAGATGGGAGAAAGTGGTCGCTAATGATGGGCAATACTTTGAATGAAACGTTTTTGTTCCTTATAATTTAAATAAAGCTTTTATTTTGTAAAAGAAACAGCGAGAACTTATTCAAGGTCCTAATATATATTAGGGGGACCGGAAAGTAATGTCGTTTCTGCGCATGCCAATACTTGATTGTCATTTATCAGCTCATTGTTTTGTTTAGAAGCGTGCCAAAGACATTGTGAGGTTATAGTGAGATCTTTACTTATAAAAAATTGAATTACAAATTTTTTTTGTAATTTTGGATAAAATGGCCAGCCAAATACCAGAAGAGGTACACATCCGGCATTGCATGCTTTTTGAATTTCGCAAGGGAAGTAACGCAACAGTTGCTACCAAAAATATTTGTGATGTTTATCCGAATGCATTGGACATTCGTAAATGCCAAAGGTGGTTTTCCAAGTTCAAATCGGGTAATTTTGATCTTTGCGACTCGTACCGATCAGGAAGACCATCAAGGTTGAACAACGACGTATTAAGGGCGGAAGTGGAAGCAAATCCGTGTCAGACGATCGAAGAATTGTCAAAAAGTCTAAACCAACCTTGGTCGACCATCCAGGAACATTTGAAGCAGATTGGGAAAGTGAGCAGAGCAGGTGTTTGGGTCCCGCATAATCTGTCCGAACAGAACAAGGCCAACCGATCAATCACATGCAACTTACTGCTCCAAAGACACAACATGGAACCGTTTTTTGATCGCTTGATCACAGGAGATGAGAAATGGGTCCTGTATGATAACCCAAAACGCAAAAGGCAGTGGCTCTCTCCAAATGAAACGCCTCGGAGTACTGCTAAGCCAGGTTTTCACCCCAAAAAAGCGCTTTTGTGTGTTTGGTGGAGTATCCGCGGCATTATTCATTTTGAATTATTGCAACCTGGACAGACTGTTAATGCAGACCTCTACAGCGAACAGTTGCAGCGAGTTAACCCTTTCGGTACGAGCGCCGGATATATCCGGCAGCCATCTGACGACCTGTGTGGCCGAGCGCCGGATATATCCGGCATCCATCTGACGACCTGTGTGGCCGAGCGCCGGATATATCCGGCATCCATCTGACGACCTGTGTGGCCGAGCGCCGGATATATCCGGCATCCGTCTGATGACCTGTGTGGCCGAGCGCCGGATATATCCGGCGACCATCTGATCACTGGTATCGACGAGTGCCGGATATATCTGTCATCTACGATATGTGACAATCCGTGTGGAAAAATCAAACAAGTGACATCTATGTACAGTTTGCACAATTAAATTTTATTTTACCGACGTATGAGGTATGGATTTTATTGATTTTATCGATGTATGATATATGGATCTTATACTCACGCATAAAACTTCGAACTGTTGCATTATTTAACAATCGTTCCTTGTTCTTATCTGTGTTGATTGGGTATTAGCGGAGCGATAGTGCTAACCTAATACAGATCATTTTAACAAAAAGTCTTTTGTTACAAGAATTCCGGAAAAACAGCTATAGGTATAATTGTTGTTTGATTTCAACTAATCTATTAAAAAATTTTGAGGTTATGCTTTTGTTCGAAACTTGTTTATAGATTTTAAAAGATTTAGGCCCTTTTCAGAATGAATAGAGGAAATAAAAGATTTAGAAACGGTCTTACTGACTCAGAAAGTGACGAGAATTGTGGAAATGAAAATAATTTTAATCGACGTAAAAGAAGAATAGTTGTAATATATAGCAGCTCTGAATCAGAAACAGAATTGCCCCAAGAGGTTGATGACACGAACCGTGAAGTAAAATGGTCAAACAATCATTTTGTACCAAAAATTCATCGATTCAATTCAAAACACTCGGGAATCTTCAACCAAATACGCCTGTCATCTCAAATCATTGATTATTTCCAATTATTTATATCTGACGAGTTAGTAGACATAATCGTAGAAGAGTCGAACTATTATTTGGCCCAGCAAACCAATAACAATAATCAAGAACCAATGACGCGAAATGAGTTGTATTGTTTTTTGGCCACGTCGTTATTGATGACGCGAAATAAAAAACTATCACTTAAGGAGTACTGGAGCACGGACGATTTTCTACGTAGCGATATTTTTGGGAAAATAATGATTAGAGATCGTTACTTCCTGCTACTCAGAATTTTACATTTCTCCCATGAACCCGGATGCACTGGCGACCGCCTTATAAAAATAAGAAGAATAGTTGACATACTGCGACACTCGTTCAGTGCGGCATTTGTGCCTTATCAAGAACTTTGCATAGACGAAAGCTTACTTCTATACAAAGGCCGCCTATCTTTCAGACAGTATATTCCAAAGAAAAGGAATCGGTTCGGGATAAAGTCCTTTATTCTTTGCGATTGCAAAACCGGATTCGTGCAGGACATCATCATTTATACTGGAGCATCTACAGTTGCGGATAGTCCAGTCAAGGGCATTGGAAAGTCTGGAGCAATCGTCTTACAACTATTGAAGACATACTTAGGAAAGGGCCATACCCTTTACGTGGATAATTTTTACTCCAGTCCCTCATTATTTAATCTATTATTCGCCAATCGCACAAATGCATACGGGACAGTGACAAAAAGACGACAAGGAATGCCCAAGATCGAAAATAAATTGAAAAGGGGAGAGATGTCTTTTCGTAGCTCGGAAAGTCTATTGGTTTTAAAATGGATGGACAAGAGAGAAGTATACATGATCTCGACTATGCATACAGCAGATTTTATGACAGTAACCAGACATAGAGGCGGACAGAGTGTACAAAAGCCTGTATGTGTTGTAGATTATAATAATTCCATGGGTATAGTAGATAAAGTGGATATGGTGATAAGTAGTGTAAATTCAACTCGAAAAACTTTAAAATGGTACCGGAAATTTTTTTTTCACCTAATTGATATTTGTGTATGGAATGCATATTGCCTTTATAAACATAAAAAGAAGGCAACCATATCTATGGCGAATTTCCATTTGCAATTGATCAAACAAATATGCGATAAATACCATAAAGATTATATCAACCAGCCAGTAAGAAAAAATGATTACCCAATGAGATTAACAGAAAGACACTTTCCATCATTGTTTGTGTCGAAAAAAAAGAACCGGAGCCGACGGTGTGTTGTATGTAGCAAGAACGATAAAAGAACAGAATCTAGATACGAATGCAAAGATTGTAATGTAGGTTTATATATAAATGAGTGTTTTAGAATATACCATACCCAATTGTATTATTAACCGTTTTACTTATGATCATATGTTAATTAAAAATATGTAAATAGTAGTTGTTATATTTATAATTTTTTATATAATTTTGTACATACTTCAGTATTTAATTTTGTATATATTTTGTACCGAATTTTGTATAGATTTTAATTATAATTAATAAAACTTTGTATAAATAATTTTTAATATTCAAGCAACAACCGACATTTGTTGGAAAAAACATTGTTTTATTAAGCACAGTTGTTATTTAACGGTTAGGAAAATGTTCATAGGAAGGTAGACTGACAGTGTGTTATACGATACCTTTCGGCCGAATCAAGACAGTTCGTTATAAGCATATTTTCGGCGCGGCAGCTCGTACAGCGGGGGTATCATGGCGGACAGAGCGCCCGTACCGAAAGGGTTAATCAATGTTTAATTGAAAAGTGGTCGGCGATTGTCAACCGAAAAGGCGTCATTCTCCAACATGACAATGCAAGACCACATTGCGCAAGGCGAACGATAGAAAAAATTAATGAATTGGGGTGGGAGGTGCTGCCTCATCCACCATATTCGCCCGATATTGCACCATCGGATTTCCATTTATTCCGATCGCTGCAACACTTTTTAAGTAGCAAAACATTTACAAATTTGGATGATATACAAAATGCCTTGTCTACGTATTTTGCCGAAAAACCGATTAATTTTTATCGATCAGGGATTGAAAATTTACTGAATAGATGGCAAAAAGGTTATTTAGCGTAACAAAACGACATTACTTTCCGGTCCCCCTAATATTTTGAGGCGCGATGGAATAACGTGGGAAAGGAATTCCCATGGTTTAGGGGTATAGGAGATCTGGGTAGGGAGACTTTTTGCAGTCTGAGTAGAATAAGAGCGAATCATTACAATTTAAGATGGTTTTTGTTCAGAAAGTTTATGGTGGTAGATCCATATTGCGAGATTTGTGATAAAATAGAAGATATAGAGCATGTCTTGTGGGAATGTGATAAATATAGCAGAGAAAGGAACGATTTTGTGAGGAAAATGATAAAAGGAAGTGTGAGGAAGGACTGTGATTTTTACGAAACCAAAGAATTGGGGGAGGCGAGACCTCTGCGACTGATAGGTGCCTTTATAAAGAAATGCGGATTAAAATTGTAATTGTGATTAAAAGTAGTTAAGAAAGGATATGCGGTAGTAATATAAGAGAGATATTTTATATATATATAGATATATATATATATATTTTATATATATGTTATAAAACACGAAGAAAAACGAAAAAAAATACTTATACCGATCATTTGTAGAATGAAAAAGCGACCCGAATTAATTTGACAAATTAGAAAATGTACTAGAATTAGCGTTAGAATTTGAACAGGGTTTAATAGATTCAAACAGGAACGTAATATTCGAATAAACTAGAACATCGTCGAAACATAAATCAAAATGCGAGGACGCATTTTCTTTCACCCCGGGAGGAATCTCACCGGTCAAAAGACATAAACAAGATAACGCGTGGTCCAAATGTCGTAAACAAGATAAGCCGAAAACGGTAACGCAATCAGGAGATAAGAAAAGTATAAAAGAAGAAGCAGGCCGGTGCGCGCGACAATAATATTATAGACGCAGTTGTAACGAGCTGATAAAGGCAGATTAGATCATGGACACTAAATCCTCCCGTGATTCAGTTCCATGAGTAATCCGGCAAACCCTGGACTCTGGAGTCATCCCTGCAACTAAGGAGTCATTCCTATGACTCAGGACGGCCCTTGGAGTTGGTATGGGGAAGGGGGCTCTTCTTCCACTATATATATAAGGCCCCGCATTCTTGCGCAACACAATATAATAATAAAGGTTTTCGAGCGTACGCGTTTGTTCCTTTTTCTTTAAACTCTTTCGGCGTGACATTTTTGACGATCCTGCCAGGATACCAGCAATCAGTGTTCGAAGAAATTCCATCGGACATCATCTGCGGAAGATCAATCCAAGGAAGGACTACGAGTGCCACTTCTGAGACATAAAGCGGTATCAACGAACCAAGGCAAGTACGGCTTTTAATACGTATAGAAATCCCGAACCCGTCATCAGTTCTGACGAGGACTCTATCGCAATATATAAGAAAACAATCGCGGAGCAAGAGGAAATTAAACAAAAATTAACGATGGCGCATTTGGAACAATCAATTAACGAAATTAAGCATGTTGTTAGCACAATGACTAAGGCATTAGCTGAGCACATGAAATTATTCGAGGAAGAAAACAAGAATAGACGACAGGAAATAATCGACTTGGCTAAGGTTTTAAATGCAACTGTAATAACGGAAGAAAGTGAGTCATCAAAGCCGAAAACAACAAGAGACCAGAGACGGAGCACAACCCTTCAGGACGACCGAGAAGACACTTCCAGTGAGGAGGAGGAACGGCACGGTGGCGTAAACGATCGAAATAGAGGTTCAAACAACGAGGTAGGACAAAAACCGACTCAAGTCATTAGAATCATTAGAACCTTGCGCGGACGCGACGATTTGGGGATTGAAGATTTCATTTCCGACGTGCGATATGCCAGATCAATCTGCTCCGATAAATTTATGCTATTAAAGTTAATCATTGCCGAACGAATAACTGATCAAGCTGAACGTGCAATAAGATATTTAAGAATAGATAGTTACGAAGACCTTTTCGAAGCACTGCGAACGTACAGTGGGTCCAAAAAGTATTTGTACACCTAGTTTTTTTGCAATAACTTTATTTACATAAGTAACAAATACAAAAAAAATTGCTTCCACTAATAGCCTCCTACAAACAAAAATAATATGTACATTAAAAATTTTTAATAATATGTTATAAAAGAATAATACACTAATATAAAAATTTAAGGGCAAAAAAAGTATTTGTACACTTATAATTCTATTGCTAAACTTTGAAAGAATGCACATACCCTCGTGACATTGATCAAAATGTAAACATTTGTTTATTTAAACATTGGTTTCGACCTTCTCACGACGTTAGTACGTCTGTGAACAACGTAGAGAAACCATGGCAAGCAAGAAAAGTGAAATATCTGTATCGCTGCGAGATCGTGTGATTTTTCTTCGGAAAGGTGGGGAAAGTTACCGAAAAATTGGCAAAGCTCTAAATTTAAACTTCACAACAGTGCAATATATTGTTAAGAAGTATGAAGAAACGGGAAGTACGGACAATAGGCCACGATCAGGTCGGCCGAAAATACTTACAGATAGAGAACGTCGGAGTGTTATTAAAGAAGTTACAAAATTTCCATTTATTAGTGCTCGAACTTTATGCAATGATGTCGCATCAACATCAGGAAAGAATGTTTGTCCTCAAACTATTCGAAACATTTTGCACTCCGCTGAAATATATGGTAGAGCTGCTAGAAAAAAGCCCTTTATAAATAATGTGAATAGGGAGAAACGGTTAGGATTCGCTAAAACGCACCTACAAAAACCAATTGAATTTTGGAAAAGCGTTATATTCTCAGACGAATGTAAATTTAACATTTTTGGCTCAGATGGGAAGAAATTTGTGTGGCGAAAACCCAATACCGAACTTCAGCAAAGGAACATCCACACAACCGTTAAGCACGGCGGAGGAAATGTGATGTTATGGGGCTGCATGGGGTACAATGGTGTTGGAAACATTGCGTTTATCGAGGAGTCAATGAATGCCGAAAAATATATCGACATATTGCGTAATAATTTACCCGAAAGTGCAAAGAAATTGGGTCTGAATAGGACTTACTACTTTCAGCAAGACAATGACCCAAAGCACACAGCTAAAAAAACGAAGGAATGGTTATTATACAATGTCCCAAAACAACTGATTACACCACCCCAGTCTCCCGACATTAACCCCATAGAAAATTTATGGCACCTATTAAATATTGAAATAAGAAAAAGAAAGATATCAAATAAAACAGATTTACAACGAATTATTTTACAAGAGTGGCCAAAAATATCTAAAGAAATTACAAAAAAATTGGTCGAATCTATGCCAAAAAGGCTACAAGCCATTATAAATGCAAAAGGAATGCATACAAAATATTAATTAGGATCTAAACCATTAATAATTTGAAATTTTCTACTGAAGCCGTAAGTGTACAAATACTTTTTTGGCCCTCAAATTTTTATATTTATTGTATTATTCTTTTATAACATATTATTAAAAGTTTTTAATGTACATATTATTTTTGTTTATAGGAGGCTATTAATGGAAGCAATTTTTTTTGTATTTATTACTTATGTAAATAAAGTTATTGCAAAAAAACTAGGTGTACAAATACTTTTTGGACCCACTGTACGTTACTTCTCCAAACACTGTAAACGGTAGTAGAACCCGTTTACAAAATACAAGACAAGGACAGACAGAATCTGTCGTCAACTTCAACATTCGATTTAGACAGGCCTTAAATGAACTAAAATACGCCATACAGTATAAGCATACGCGCCCCAGCAGTAGGAAAATTGCGATTGAAGAAGAGGAAGATGCGGCAGTATCAACATATACGATGAACTTACGCAAGGAGATAGGAGTAATGATCGTACCAGCGCAACCTAAGACCCTGGAACAGGCCCAAAGCCTGGCAATAGAAATGGAAAATTGGCTACGTGATTCAAAGCGACCCACACAAGCAGCGACTCATGTACAGTTACGAACGAGCAACCCTTTACCAGTTCGACGAAATGACACCGAAGACAGACGCAACTATTTTCCAACTCGGCCGAGCAACCAGTTTTCAAGACCACTGGCAACAAGGCAAAATCCAACCCCACCAGTACAACCCAAATGCTTCAAGTGCGGACAAATTGAGCATATATTAGGTCATTAAGTATGAAATGTCCGATTACTTAAAGCCTCAAGTTTGATACCAGATATCTCCGATATTTCACTTCAGTCGTTATTCATTTTTTTTGCATTGAGAAGGTACGCCATCTGGCTTTCAGATGCACTCTTTTGTTTTTAATAGTCTATCGTATTGTCGTCTGGAGTGTAAATATTGTAAGTCATGGATAAGACAAAAATACGAGTTATTTTCGAATATGAGTTCCGTCGTGGAATTAATGCAGCGCAGACAAGCCGAAATGTTAACGAAGTGTTTGGCAAGGATGTAGCTAACGAACGTACAGTACGTCGATGGTTCGAAAAATTCCGATCTGGAGATTTTGATCTTCAAAATGAACCGCGTGGGCGGCCTGAAAGCAAGGTGGATGACAACCAACTGAAAGCTGTAGTGGAAGCAAATCCATCTGAAACGACGCGTGAACTAGCAGCAAGGTCTGAAGTTACCATCCCAACAATATTAAGTCATCTGAAGGCAATCGGAAAAGTAAAGAAGCTGGATAGGTGGGTTCCGCATGAGTTGAGCGAGCGTCAGCAACGGAACCGCTTCGAGGCTTGCTGTTCTTTGGTATCAAGACTAAAAGGCGATCCATTTTTGCACCGGATAGTCACGTGCGATGAAAAGTGGATACTTTTTGATAATCGTAAGCGTTCAGCACAATGGTTGGACAAAGATCAAGCGCCAAAACACGCTCCAAAGCCGAGTATACACCAAAAAAAACTAATGGTGTCTGTTTGGTGGTCCAGCGCGGGTGTTATACACTACAGTTTTAAGAGACCTGGGCAATCGATAACGGCGGACCTCTATTGTGAGCAGTTAGAAGAAATGATGAGGCAGCTGCAAATTAAGCAGCCGAGATTGATCAACAGGGACAGACCAATCCTCCTGCAGGACAACGCGCGACCACACGTTGCAAGATCGACGTTACTTAAACTACAGGAACTGGACCTGGAAACCCTTTGTCACCCACCGTACTCGCCAGATCTCGCACCAACCGATTATCATTTTTTCCGAGCTTTGGACAATTTTTTGCAAGGAAAAATATTTAATTCCCAACATCCGGTGGAAGAAGCCATTCGGGATTTTATCACCAGCTGCTCTCCAGATTTTTTCGCTAGCGGTATTAATAAGCTATCGTTAAAATGGCAACATTGTATTGATAGTTTAGCGGCATATTTTGATTAATTATATTATTTCTTGCCCGAGATGTAATAAACCAAACTTTCGGTCTCAAATCGGACGTTTCATACTTAATGACCTAATAGCACCCAATTGTACAAATTTTCGGCCAACCCACCAAGGGAAAATACCACCAAGGGTGAATCATACGACAGCTGCAGAAGAGGAGGACACGACCGAGCAGCAAGAATTCACAGTGTGCCAGGAAGACTCCAATATGTACGAGCCAGCTTCAGAGGAATTAGAAATGGACCCGCACGACTTCTCCTAGACACAGGCGCAAGCATTAATTTAATCAAACAAAATAAGGTAGATCCAAATCTTTCACGGGATCGTAATAAACAGACAATTTTAATGGGGAATGACAAACACACATCTAATGAGACGGTCACTTTTAACGCTTTAAACGAAAACCACACATTTCACATTGTTCCCGATTCTTTTCCTTTGCCCGAAGATGGCATATTAGGCATAACATTCCTTCAGAAATATAAGTATACAATTAATAACTCACATCTATTTTTAGGTAAGAACAGAGTCAACCTGTACACCGAATTGGACCTCGAACCGGGTGAGAGTACGGTCAAGGAAACCTACGTGGGTCAAAATCTAACTCAGGTCTGCTTCATAAATACAGGTAGAGACAAAATTTCTACTAGTCAATCTGAAATTGATACCGAGGAAGGAAAATTGAGTAGAATCAGCACGCTGTAACGAGGCATATTTTCACTGGGTTGATTGCCTCCTTTTTTTTGGGTTATGCCTCGTTACGATGATCCTCCCGAATTGCCAGCCCCACTCCTCCGCCCAAGCGGACCACCTCGCCGCTGGGGCAAGTATGAATGAGCGGGCGTGTGTGAGTCCTTTGCGTTTTTTTTTCTTTTTCTTCTTTTTTTTTTTGCGTTTGCGCAGGCCCCGCTTTTCTTTCTCCCCTTCCCCCTTCTCCAACACCAGGAAGGAGCCGCTGCTGCCCCGGTCGCGGAGGAACCCCTCCCTGAGCGACGGAGGCGCGGGATGGGCCCATCGAAGGAAAGTTGCCGGCTGTCCGGTCGCGCCGCCACCCCGTCATCCTCCGCGGGGGCTACCGGCAGCCCACCACCGAGGGACGCCAGGCCTGGGGACAAGCCACCCCCAACCGCCACCTAGAGAGGGCCCCAGGACCTGGCCGCAGAACACCACGGGATGGCCCATCCTCGACGCCGAAATCCCCGGGGTGGGGGAATACCGCGAACCGGGGAAGAAGAGGATGGTGAAGACAAGCTAGCGAGCTGCCACGCAACGGAGTCGATCTTTCGAGACAGTTCCGCCGAAACCCGAGTTGTTTTTTTTTTTCTTCTCCCATAGTCCACCGTGCACTTCGCGTTTCTAGTTTGTTCTTTTTTTTGTTGCGTTGTGAGCTGTAGTGCGTTCCGTTTTTTTTTTGCTGTACCGTGTGTGTGAGCCTGCGAGGAGTAACTGTCACCGCCGCCCCAGAGTGGTTGGAGTACGCCAGCGCCGAAAAGGTAGGAGTCATCTCCTTACCCACTTTTCTTTTCCGATATTTATTGGCGCGTGGGCGAGGGCGATAGGACCCCTGGCCCCAGTGACGAGGACCCTAGAGGCCGCGGACGGTTCATACGACACCGTCCCCTCTCATTTAGTTTTTTTGTACGCTGTATTTTGGTATTTAGGACCAACGTCCCCTTATTGTCCACGACCCCTAAGAGGGCGTGTTCCTTCGCGGGCGAATACCACAGCGTTCTCTTTGTATTTTTCGATCTTTGTACTCGCGCGTACCGTGAGCCCCCGCGCCGCGAAAGCCTCCCTCGCAACTGGCGAGTCGACCCCTTTTCCTCGACCGTTGCTTGTAACGCGTGGGGCCCACGCGAATTCATTTTTCTGTTTTGCTTACGTGGCCTACTTGGGGGCCCGAATAAAAGCATTTTCTATTGGATACGAACTCGCGGGTCTTTTACTAGTTTTTTTTCTGACCCCCTCTGATTCCCGCTCCCGACAGAGCAGCCGGAAGGGCGATTACTATGGACGAGTGCATTAGCACTGGCGCCCCGTTAAATAAATCGGCCGTGGGTGTGAGCATCGGTGCGTGGAGGGCCGTTTTCCCTGACTGCCCCCACTGCAGGGAACCCCCTTCGGGCTTTCCCCCACCGATCCGTCACATGGCCCAATATAGGTAAAGACGTTCATGATTTTATTTCAAATTGTGAAATTTGCCAAAAAGAAAAGTTAACTAGAGTAAGACACAGAGAATTTGCTGTTATACCAGATACTCCTACTGAACCGAATGATAAAATATCAATGGATATCTTTGGTCCCCTTCCGGTGACAACCAAAGGTAACCAATTCATTCTTTCCATTCAGGATGTGTTAACAAAATATCTAGTTCTGATCCCACTTAAGGATCAACGAGCAGGTTCAATTATTAATGGACTACTCGATCATTATATTTATATATTTTCCTCACCAAAGCATATCTTAACCGACCAAGGTACAAATTTTGTCTCTGAGCTTATGCAGAAATTTGAAGAAGCGTTTAAAATAAAACATATCAAAACAACTAGTTTTCACCCACGAAGTAACGGAGTACTTGAACGTACTCATGCCACGGTTAAAAATTTAATTAGAACATGTACCGCAGATAGGCGAAATGAGTGGGACGAAATTATAAATTTAATTTGCTTAGGATATAATACTTCTAGTCATGAGGGAACTGGTTATACTCCTTTCGAGTTAACGTTTGGACACAAGGCAAATATGCCCAGTGCTATCTCTGCCACGAGCACGCTCAGCAGGGAAAAATTATTTAGGTTGTGGAAAAAACGGCATGAAACGTACTTAGAGTCAGCTAGGCATATTATAGAGAAAAATAAAGCAAGATATAAAAGGGATCAAGACAGGAAGATACGTCTTCAATGTCTCTTCAATGAAAATGATAGAGTCCTTATTCATAATGACCATAAAAGAAACAAATTAGATTCAGAATGGATAGGCCCAGCTATTATAACTAAGGTCATAAATCCATATTTCATATGTAAATTTCCCAACCAGGTTAAAGAGTACAAAGTTCACGGTAATAGATTAAAATTATATAAATCGAAATAATTTTGTTTCAGGATGTTGATCCAGATACTGGTCGTACTAACCGTAATTTGTAAATCCTTAAGCCTAAGCATAACCCCTTTAAATAATAGTAATGTGTTTTTAGAAGAACTACAAAGCGTATACATGTATCACACCGAAATAAAATTAATCGTAGGTATAGACGTACAACCATACTTGGAAATAGGGAAAGAAACACGAAACCATATTGCCGAACTAAGTAAATTTTGCGATAAAAATGATTGCGAACAAAAATTAGAAATAAAGAGCCTTTCGAGTAGATTACAGCAGCTAGAAAACAAAATAATTCACTTAAAAACACTATTGCACATGAGAACGAAACGAGGATTACTAAATTTCGTAGGAAGTGTTTCTAAAACACTATTCGGAACACTAGACGAAGACGATTTGTTAACAGTAAATGAAAACATCGACAAACTTTTCAACCAGCAAAATCAAATCACACACATTGTACAGAATCAAACACAAATTATAAAAACTGTATTAGGTTATACTCTAGAAAACACCAAACAAGAGATATTTATCAAATTAACCCATTTGAATCAAATCCTCACACAAATTATCACACTAAACACATTCATCCTCAGCTATACCGAACAAATTATTTTATATGTACCGCCGGAGAATGACGTCACGGTCAACGAAAGAGCGACGTACGTCGAGGGAAAACGCCGCTGCTCTACCGCTACCCCACTCGAACTCTCCGATAGACGAAGAGAGGCAGCGGAGTAAGAGGAGAGAACCCAGCGAGAAACCGACGTACGCCGAAGGAAAGTGCCGATTCCCTGCCGCTTCCCCGCTCCGGCCCTACGATAGAAGAAGAGAGGCTGTGGAGACGGAAGAGGTCCTGCCGAAGAAGACTTCGATAGAATTCGGAAACTCCGGCAGAGGGTGGGGGAAGGCTACGAGGTGTCCTAATACTGGCGCAAGAGCTCGCGGATTCTTATTCTGTATCTGGCAATTGCCGTGTGTTCCGCTAGTTAAAGTAATTATCGTTCCGTGAGGAAAACCAACGAATCCCGAGCGCTGCCGTCTCGTGTTGGACACCTTAGTAAGCCCCTCCATTACCGATATATTTGTAAAAGAGCGCGAAATCGAGATTGTCATATCGTAGGTTGTAGACCACCTGGCTTGCCATTCACGGGCAGGTTTTGCAAAGTATGACCGGAGTGGCGTTGTCTCGTAGGGAAATTAGTTTAAGTTAGTTCGGGACGGTCGCGGATCCCGACGTCCGGACTCGGCTGGATCACCGAACCTGTACCGGGGAATGGTACAGCGTAAGCTACAATCAAAGTATCGTCTCGAGTAGGCCTTTGCCAATATTGTACCCTCCCACGTCTCGATTTCGCGAACTCTTGGTACGGGAGTAGAACATAACGAGAGCTACCGAGCCACTCCGCCGCCGATTCGAATCTTCCGCGTTTTTCCGAGATCGACATAAACGGTTTTCCCATCTTGCCGCTCGAGAGTCTCGTTTCGCGTCTAAGTTCTTTATCGCGACGCTGAGAAGCGTCTGGCGCCCAATTATCAAATAAAATAAAGCGATATCGAACGGGTTCGGATCGGGCGCCGAAGTGCTACGCGCTCGCGAATCCGCGGAGGCGCCGCGGCGGTCATCGTCGCGGGCACGGTCAGGAAGGGCCGATCGAGAATTCGCGGGCGAAGCGGGGTCGCGGGCCGTTACCGAGCTAGCCGCGAAATACCGTGTAGCAACTCAGATGTCATCTCAGCCATGCTTTAGTGGGAAGACAAAAAGAAAATTCGCAGACGCATTCTTTGATCATTTGGTGGAAGCAACACAAAAATCATCAGCGGGAAGATCATTACCCCACATGATCGCGGCTTATTCGCAGTTGAAGGACGAACTTCGGTTAATACTAGAGAAGAATGATAGAACCCTTGAGATGGGTACAACAGGTTGGAGAAGAATGTCCGAAGTCACCGACTGAAGAACAACTCCACCTTGAGGATATTGTGTATAACCTATCTGGGAAATTCTTAGGAAGAAGAAAAATCCTTATTCCTGCTCCTTATAACACTATGATTCAAGTTGAATACACTAGCATAGGTTTTCTAACGATTGTATTAATGTAAAAAAAAATAAATAAATAAAGTGAATGAGGTTAATAATAATAATAATAATAATAACTAATAATTAACTAATAAATTATTTATAAATAGTGAAGTGATTAGTAGATTAATAAATTAATAAATAATAAATAATAAATAATTAACAGATAGGCAATAAATTCGGTTTAGTGTTGGGAAAGTGTTATGGGAGTGCAGTGAAGTGCTGGGAGTGTTGCGGGTACAGGGGAATATACGTGACCACGTGCACAAGTGCAGAGGAACAGTGCAAAGCGGGAAAATGGCGGAAAAGTGTTGGAAGAACTGCGGAAAACGCTCCAGCACCCTGGAAACTCCGAAGTCACGACGATGGTGGAGCAACGGGGCCGCATTGAGAATATCCAGCATGGCGGAGGAAGGAACGCTGCAAGCACTTGGAGAGCGGCCCTAAAAGGTGAAGCGAAAGGATGCGGCAGCAAGTAAGACGGCGGAGGCATGGCGCGCTTTTCAAACGGCAAGAGGAGGGGAAGAAGCGAGAAGACAGTGAGAGGGAGAAGAGGAAGAGCAGGAGTGGAAGAGGCGGAGAAACAAACATAGACACGACCGATCAAACGACTCAAACCTGCAAGGGAGGAAACCGGTGTCAACCTGGTCATAGCACCATTACGGGGCATAAAACGGGGACCGACGGAGCGGGGAAAAGGTGGGAGAGAGGTCAAATTGAGCAAAGGACCCTTCTGATCAACTGTTGATTCAACTAGGGACCCAGTCGTCAGCCTGGTCATGGCACCATTAGGGGGCGACAGCGGGGACCGAGTGGAATCGACAGGAGAGAGGAAGGAGAAATTTTACCAAGAGCAATGGGCTCATGTAGCGTTGTGGAAGAAGACTGGGGCGTAATAGGAAAAAGGGGAGAAACAGTCAGGCAACAATAATGGAAGTAGAAATACAGGCAATGTGAAGCAATAGGCGAGAGGAGCGGGAGGGGGGGATTTTCGTGAAGCAAAACAGACATTTGCGGAGCCCAAAACGGAGTTAGACATAGAAATCGAAAGCGTATTCGGACATTAGGTGGGAAATGATGGGGAGAGGTCGCGGTTTTGCCGTATGTTTGAGCTCACCGGGAGGCGGTGCCGAGGGGGCGTTACAAGGTCAAGCCGGAGGTCAGTGCACATGCCCGGGAGCCTCCCCTTGGACCTTGACGTGGCCCCCCGGGCCAAAACCCTTTGAGTAAGGGCATCCACTCTCCACACATAGAACACACACGCGAGGGAGTGAGGGGCGGGGGTGGGAGAGGGGGGTAGTCTCTCTTTCACAACATGCAAGCGATGGTCTAGCGCAGGGGGACCATATCCACCGACAGGAAAGTCTGCCGGGTTGTCGCCACCCTCCGCCCTTGTGGCGGGGGCGGGATTACAGTTTTAGTGGGTATGCGTGGAAACCGTCCCTCTTCTAGGGGCGCCTGAAGCGTGAGTCACCACACTATCTGGGCTATCTTCCCAGATGTCCGTGATACTTCTGAATCAGAAGCAGAAGAGATTGAAGCCCATGACAGTAATTGTGAAATATGGAGGTCGAAAACATTCAATCCCAAAATATACAAGTTTGCGGTAGCGAATTCAGGAATTAAAAAAAATATTAATAGATCGGCAAAAATCTTAGATTGCTTTCAACTTTTCAACAGTATTACCCGAACTATATTGTTTTCTTGCTGTGACATTATTGATGACACGCAGCAAGAAGTTATCATTAGCAGAATACTGGAGTAAAGATAAACTTCTGCATAGCGATATTTGTGCAGAAGTAATGACGAGAGACCGTTATTTTAAATTACTACAAATCCTACATTTCACCGATGATGTTGACTATACTAATGATCGTTTATATAAAATACGGAACGTCGTTGAAATATTACGGAAAGCATTTAATGAATCGTTTCAGCCTTATCAACGGCTATGCATTGACGAAAGTCTGCTTCTATATAAAAGACGGCTTTCGTTCAAACAATACATACCATCAAAAAGAAACAGATTTGGTATAAAATCGTTTATTCTGGCAGACTGTGAGACAGGGTTCGTGCAAGATTTAATTGTTTATACCGGATCATCTACGATGGTGGATACTGAAAATCTAGACATTGGAAAATCTGGAGCAATAGTGGAAAGCCTTATGAAACCGCATCTAGGAAAGGGCCAAACCCTTTATGTAAATAACTGGTATGCAAGTCCCGCTTTATTTAAGGGCCATACCCTTTATGTAAATAACTGGTATGCAAGTCCCGCTTTATTTAAGTTTTTACATAATAATGGCACAAATGCGTGCGGGACTGTAATGAAAAGAAGGAAAGGAATGCTCAAAATTGACAAACAATTAAAAAGGGGAGAGACTGCATTTAGATCATCCGACAACTTATTAGTTTTAAAGTGGATGGACAAAAGAGAGATGTATATGTTTTCTACAATGCATACACCAGAATTTAAGACGGTAATTATACACGGAGGAGAAAGAATTATCCAGAAACCTGTATGCGTGTTAGACTACAATAACTCAATGGGTGCAGTAGATAAAGCTGATATGGTCATAAGCACTGTGAACTCGACCCGGAAATCTTTGAAGTGGTACCGGAAATTTTTCCTTCATCACTTATTGTCTGTACAAGCATAAGATGAAACGACCGATATCTATGGCAAAATTTCAATTGCAATTAATTAGGGAAATACTGTGGAAGTACCATCAAAGTAGAAGTCATCAACATCGACCAGGGAGTAATAATCCACGGAGATTAACAGAACGACATTTTCCGTCGGCTTATAAATCGGTAGGAAAAAAACCAAGTAGAAGGCGTGTTGTTTGCCATGCGAACGACAGAAGACGCGAAACTGCATATGAATGTAAAAACTGTAATGTGGGATTGTGTGTCGACCCTTGCTTCAAAATTTATCACTCTGAATTAAATTATTGAGAATTTTAATTTGTTATTGTAAAGTGTAATTTTTAATTTTTAAATATAGTTTTATTGATAATAATTGTAAAATCTCCAAATATGTTGTTGTGTAACACTTAAAGAAATGTACGATCCGAAGAATGACAAGGCTGCATCGAAAGATGTATGTCCGAACACCAGTTTACCTAAGCGCAACATGCACACTTTGCGGTGCAGAGCTCTGTTCAATGGCGCTTTTTGGCGGTACCGATGGCGCGTTCAGCGGTGCTACTCCGACGGAGCACACTGCCGGAGCGAAAGGGTTAATAGTGGCCGTTACGGGTAATGTGCAAATGAGCATGGAGAGAGGAAATATGGAAAAAAGGAGTGAGGAAGAGATCCTGGGTGAAGGTAAAATGGAGCCACGTGCTGAAAATAAGGAGATGAACAAGTGTATGAAGGAACGGAATATGGTGTAACGTTATCGCTTGAAATTTGACTTAAGTAGTAGCGATTGAACCGCATGAATATTGTTACGAAGAAATTGCGCCTCTTGATCTGTAAATATAAATTAAGAGCGAGATTTGAAAACCGAACATGTATCTATGGCGTACAGGAAATTCATTGTTTAAAATATTCTCCATGTGCGAGCGAACGAAGGAAAGCTACAGGGCCAGAGAACGAAAACAAGGCACTTAGGAAATTCTAAAGACTAGTCTATTATGGACCGTGGAAAATTCAACAACATTTACTAACAAGGGAACATATCCAACTCCGACACGCCGATTTTGATGAAACTTATGTGAGATATAGTTCTCAAAAAAATATTTGATATGTATTTTTTTTTTATCGGCAATCATGCATATTGAAGGGGTGAAAATAGCCCTCAAAGTTGGGGGTTGGAATCATATTTTTAGGAATATCTCCGGAATTAAAGAAGATAATTGGATTCTTTTTTTTGTAAATTGTTCATCTTTAAATAGGGAATTTTTGTGCGAAAAAAAATTTCAATAAACTTTATTTGTTTAAATAATGAAAGGGTTTGCGTTTCCCTGATGCCCACCACTGGTGGCGCTGGCGTTTTTGCTACAGCGTAGCGTCGATATAGCGTGTCTTACCTCGTGCGATTCGAGTGTTCGTATCTGTATCAAAATGTTGAGAATAGTTTTTGTGTATCTTCTATTATAAGTTATATTATCATTATAATAAAGCCTAATACTAGTACTACGACCTGTTGTGACTTCCCGCTTCAAATAATATTTTGAAAATTTATAATTTTTGTTTAAATTTTTGCACTAAATGTTGATCTATTTTTTTGCAACTTCATGTACGTAAACTATGGACAAAAATAGAGGATACGTGTTTTTGGAATTTGCTGTTTTTTGGAATGTTTATTAAATATATAATTTAAAGTCACCTCCTGTGAAGAGAGGTAATCAGCATTTTTATTAAAAATATCATTATTTTTACAATCTTTTACATTATTTTAGCGATTTTATACCTCTTCATATGCCGTTAATTGATTTCTGAACAATTATTGTAAGCGTCGCAGGTATGAGCGTGACGCGGTTACAATCACCGCCGTAAGGAACATAGGCTTTTATGGCCAATATTGTGTGACGTGGTATTTTATACCCGTCACAAGGAACCTCCTCGGGAGACCGGACGGTCATTGCAGTAAGGGCAAATACCGTCTAGAGAGAGAACGAAGCGCATATAATATAGCATCGTACGATCGGAATCTGTCGCCGCTTTATTTTGTATGTACCATCGGATAACATCATCAACATCAGCGAAGGAACACCGTACGTCGAGGGAACGCACCGCTACCCTGCCGCTTCCCCGCTAAGGACCTGCGATAGAGGAAGAGAGGTCGCGGAGCAAGAGGAGGTCCTGCCGAAGATGCCCTCGCGAGAAGACGGAAACTTCGGCCTGGGGTGGGGGTGATCACAAGGTGTCCGAATACCGGCATAAGGGCACGCGGTTTTAGCATTCTGTATTCGGCATCTGCCCTATCGTGAGCACGTAAATAGAGTTCCGTTGTGTTTTGGAAATTGTACCGCCGCACAGTGTGTCGTTTGGCCAATCTAGCGGGACAAAAATCCTGCTTCAACGAAATGTTGATTATTTTTCGTTTTATTGGTTTTTTATTAATCGAAAACATGATACTTCATTAAACATTAATGATTATATAAATTTGTTAAATTATTTAACAGTTAAATAAACATAATAAAATAAACATACAAAATCATTATACAAATTTTTCTATTGTATTATACATTATTTATTCTATAAAACTAGTATACAAAATCTTTATTATATTTTTTAAAACATGAATATATTTTTTAGTCAGCGTTGCTTTCGTGTGATACATCTTCCGAGGAACTGGGATCAACTAATGGTTCTTCCAAGAATTGTTGTATTTCTATTATTATTTTTTTCCGGACAGTTTTTTGAGAAGTTCGTAAATGTGAAATAAGCGGATCTGAAGAAATTAATAATCTGTTGAATAAATCCCTGTTAGTATCTATTTTTGAAGCTATTCCGTTTTAACGAGAAGGGCATGCGTCAGCGCGATATGTTTAAATAAAAATGATAGATGTCAGTGTTTGTCTGTAATGCCCTTTCAGATTTATGTTCCTTATAAGTCTAGCTTTCGACACAAAAAGTGGGAACATTATATAAAGTGCTATACTATGTTAAAAGTCTACCTATACTGTGAAATAGAATTTAAATTATATGCTAACATTTGAAAAGGTATAAAAGATTAATAAAATGCTATTTCAAAATATGACAAGTGTAGAAATTATTCTGAATGATAGAAAATAACACTACGTACACACAAATATTAATATTGGATACTGGTGCAACACAATTGTCAAAAATCTCAAGCGCGCAAAAAGTGCTCGTAGAGGCAGTTGCGTCAAACTAGATTTTCAGATACTATTAACAGATCATTACACATTGTTTTTTACATTAATATTGTTATTTTCTTATAAAATGGACATTTTACTATCGATACATAATGTCAGTGGACATATCTGTGTAAGTTGGAAAATTGATTTTTGTCCCGCTAGATTGGCCAAACGACACACTGTGCGCCGCTGCTAGCCCAGGACCCTTTGCCTTCTCGGACATCTCGGTAAGCCCCTCACCTTCTATCGTTGTAAAGGATTCGAAATCGAGAATAACGTACCGTGGGTTGTCGATCACCGAGTGTGCCAATCACCGGCCAATTCTGCAAAATGTGGCCGGGGTGTCGGCATTGAGCGTTAGTCAATAATTAGGTTAAGTAATTGCGGAAAAATTCAGAAGTATCGTGAGATAGGAAGATCGAGAAGCGATCGCTTCTCGATCTTCCTATAAGCCACACTCGGCAGGTCACTGAAACGGACCGGGGGATTGGTATCGCGATAGCCACGATTTAGCTTCTTAGTCTCGCGAAAGCGTTGCAAAATTTTGTGCCCACCCACGTCTCGATTTCGAATTCTCATTTACGCGGGAGCAGATCGGAAAGTGCATGTTTTGTCGTATCGGACATTTCGTAGTTTGTCGCGCTAGTTCTTGCCTTCTCTCTCTAGACGGTCGTCGATACAGAATCAATTCGCGTGTAAGTATAAGTCGCGTCGCATTTAGTTAATTGCGTTAATTTCCGAGCGTTTAGAATATTTGCGTTTCATCGCGTTATATTGCGGTAGAATAATTGCGTCGCGTTTCGTTAGTCAGTAGAGTTGCGTAGAGGTAATTGCGTCGCGTATTATTCCGAAAATCGACGACTGTATCGCGCTTAGGAATTGGCATTAGATCCCGCTCGCGGGATTAGAATCACGGGATTTTGGGACATCAGTCAGTCGCTAAGCCATCACGAGCGAACTGGTTGTCGGTACGGGATTATACTGTTCATCGCCTAGATTAATGAGATTTACAATAAACAGCGCTGCTTTTACTAAATACTGAGGAGTCGAGGTCCCTTACGAATTATCCCGGAATATTCTATCAAATCCGCCTCCGCGTCTAGCCTCCTTACCCTGTAAGAATCACGCCACTCTACCATCGCGTACGGATACTGAGCTATCGAGCCGTTCCGCCGCCGATTCGAGTCTCTCGCGTTAAAGTTCCTTATCGCGACGCGGAAACGCGTCTGGCGCCCAATCAAGTAACAAATTAAAGCGGTATTGAACCGATTCGAATCGGACGCCGAAGTGCTACTCGTCCGTGAATCCGCGGAGGCGCCGCGACGGTCGTAGTCGCGGATCAGGTCGAAAGGGCCGTTTCGAGAATTCGCAGGCGAGGCGGGGTTCGCGGGCCATCATCGAGCTAGCCGCGAAATACCGCGTAGCAAATTGGCGCCCAAGTTGGTATTGTAGTAAATATAGTTCGACACGCATTTCGTTGGGTTTAGTATAACGGTTTTTCGAGAATTCTAGAACACGTTCTTTTTTGTTGTTGTTGGTATGACCATTAGCATTGACCGTCTCCGGTTCTCGACCAAGTTGAAGGATAGATAAAATTACGGTATAGAAAAAGTGTCGGGGACAATAACGTCGTAAACCGTTCAAGTATAATAAACACGTTTCTCGTACTGTACTGTTTTCCCGAAACGGTTAGATTTCGAACCGTAGGTTGAAATTGTATACAGCACTAGAGTCAGATAGCCTGACTTATCTTCGTTAGCGGACAAAGAAACTGTCGAAGGGGCGTCAAGGCCACTAGCGAGCCCATCGTCGCTAGGCCGAGTTTGTTTACCACGTGTCCGTACCGTTGAAACGGGTAATCGCGTCGTACCGATTGCGAACGCTGAGTATAGGAAAATAAACGTTTCGATACCCCGTTTGTCTCGCGTGTATCCGGGTTAAAGTTATTATAGACCGTTACATTTAATATATATCGAGATGTTACGAACACCCCCCGGAAAGGATTGAATACGATCCTTAACGGTAGATGAGTTAGTAGAACAATTAGCGGCTCGGGGTTTATCGACCAAAGAGATTTTACCAATACTAAGAACTAGATTAGAACAACATCTAAGCGAAGAGCGAACGGCGACGGGTAGTGAGAGGGCAACCGGCGCTGAGGGTGGACCGCCCGCAAGAGCGGACACCCCACCGCCAAGAGACCTTCTCCCCGATCCCCGGCGTTCCGCTCAGACCGGCCGTTTTCCTCCTCGGTTTTCGACGGGAGCAATTCCGCGACGCGCAAGTGACCCCCACTTCCGAAGCGACGCGGCTAGACCAGGCAACTGCCTTACCGACCAACCGCTCACTTGAACAGAACGAGGGAGGGGGAAACGCGACTAAGACCGACTCGCGTACGTTACCGGCCGAACTACCTATAGAGAAACAATCGCAACGCACAGTAACATCGCCGAATGTCTCGATGCCGGATATTTCGCGTTTCGAACCATCATGGGTAAGAGCGTCTCGGCAATCACGGTCGGAGGGAATTCCTAGATCGGAGATCGCAATACAAGATAGCGTTCCTCGTGCCGCCGTAGGGATTAGGGAACGGATACCGGGACCCGCAGGACATAGTACAGTTTTGAACACCGCTGTATTAGATCTATTGCGAAAATGTAACATTCGATTTTCCGGAGCTAGGGGGGAGGACCCCGAAATGTTCTTAACGCAAATAGAGGAATGTCGCGCTTACGCAGCAGCTCCCGACGACGAACTATTGAAATGCGTTCCTCTTGTTTTATCCAGTATCGCGGCCGAATGGGCTAGGTTTCGGGACGAGAATTGGACAACGTGGGAGGAGTTCAAAGACGCATATCGATCACGATTCATGGACCATGAATTACAAAGCGCTTTACGACGCGAGATAGCTAGTCGCACTCCGGGAGAGCATGAACGCGTAGTAGATTTTATTACGTGTACCCACGAGCATATGGTCCCGCGATTACAACAAGCCGTGTCGCGAAGGGAATTTACAGATTTCACAAGTTTGACTCTCGCGGCAAGATCTGCCGAACAGACACAGAGCGCCATGAGAGCGTATAGACTTCCCCCACCCCCGGAGAGATCGCTGTACCCCGTGCTAGCGTGTCCGAGTTACCGTGCCACGACGCGTTATCAACCCGTGTACGCCGCGTGGGGGGAAGACCTCCCGCCGCCGATTCCCATCGCGTACGCAGATTCGTACGAAAATCATCCGGAATATCGTGAGGACCCGTTCCAAAATCAGAGTCGGCGCGCCGCACAAAATAGGGCTCGTATGTTAAGAAGAACCAGCGAAGATACCGGAAAGGAGGTCCCGGGACCGTCGCGTAACACCGCGCAGGAAATAAATACCAGAAGTAATAACGCGAACGCTGCCCTCAATAATAACGCGAGAGGAGAAATTGGAAAATGCTGGAATTGCGATAAACCGGGACATCGCGCAGCCAATTGCCCCCAGCCACAAAGACGCTACTGTTATCGATGCGGAAAACGAAATGAGACAGTAGAAACGTGTGATAGGTGCGCGGGAAACCCGAGACGGATTCGCCGTTAGGGGCCCACGCGACTCCCCCGGAGCATATCCATCGAGCCCCGACTTCCGCGTTCGAACCCTCAGAATATTTTTATAATGCTTTCGCACATATTAACGAAAATTTGCTGTATTATATCGAAATACAAATTCATCGACATTCCCTTGGTGCGTTAGTGGATTCGGGCTCGAGTCGAACCTTTTTGAGAAATACCGCGTTATTCGAAATCGATCTCCCAAGTCAAAAATCGCGAAGATGCCGAATCATGACCGCCAAGTGGAAGAAACGAACACGAGTATCATAGCGCCAGTTATGCTAAAAGACCAGACTAACACCCTCGAAATATATCTCTTAGAGGACCTTGCCGTTCCATGTATCGTCGGAATGGATTTCTTAAACTTGTTCGCTCTCGTAGTAGATTTTTCTCGCGCCGCGTGGTGTTTTTCGTCCAAACCGGAGGTCGAATTTTCATTCGAAATAGAGACGAACGTACGACGTACCGTTACAGATCCACCGTGTTTAGGAATACTCGAAATCACTCCCAAACAACGAGAGGAATTAGATCAATTTCTAAAGACCGAATTGCCTCCACCACCTCCCCGACCTTCGTGTACCACCTTAACGGAGCATAGAATCGATGTAGGGAACAGTAGGCCAATTAACCAGCGTAATTATCTCGTGTCACCAGTAGTACAACAAGCTATTTACGCGGCAGTAGATAAAATGTTAGAAGACGGAATTATCGAACCGTCGCATAGCGAATGGTCCAGTCCTATCGTAATGGTTAAAAAGTCGACAGGGAAATATCGGTTTTGTTTAGATTTCCGAAAAGTAAATGAAGTTTCGAAAAAAGACGCGTATCCCCTGCCGAATATGACTGGAATATTAGACAAATTACGAGCCGCGCATTATTTGTCCACCTTAGATTTGAGTCAAGCCTATTTTCAGATTCCATTAGAAAAGAATAGTAGAGAAATCACTGCTTTTACGGTACCGGGCAAGGGACTCTTTCATTTCGTTCGTATGCCGTACGGTTTAACGGGAGCCCCCGCCATTTTTCAGCGCCTATTGGACAAATTGATCGGTCCGGAAATGGAACCGCACGCGTTCGCTTATTTAGACGATATTATTATAGTTACGGAATCGTTTGAGGAACACCTGTTTTGGTTAAGAATAGTACTCCGAAAAATTACGACCGCTGGTTTAACGATTAATCCGGATAAATGCGAATTTTGTCGTGCCGAAGTGCGTTATCTAGGTTTTATCGTCGGTAAAGAGGGTCTCCGGATAGACCCCGAAAAGGTAGCGCCGGTATTAGCGTACCCCGTTCCGAAAAATCTTAAACAATTGCGGAAATTCTTGGGAATGGGCTCGTGGTATCGTCGCTTTATCCCGCAGTTCGCTACAATAACGGAACCTTTAACGCAGTTATTACGGAAAGACGCACCTTGGAAATGGGGGGAACAACAACAAAAAGCATTCGATTCTGTCCGGTCGCATTTAGCCACCGCGCCCATATTATCTTGTCCGAATTTTTCAAAACCATTTTCGTTAGCCACAGACGCGAGTACCGTAGGGATTGGCGCGGTTCTAACACAAGAAATAGAAGGAAAAGAGCATGTCATAGCATACGCGAGCCGGTCACTTTCGAATGCCGAAAAGAAATACAGTACCACCGAATTAGAATGTCTCGCCATAATATGGTCAATCGAGAAATTTCGGCATTATCTCGAAGGATATCGTTTTACAGTCATCACGGACCATAATAGCCTCCGGTGGCTAAGGTCATTAAAAAATCCGAATGGTCGATTAGCTCGGTGGGCCTTGTCACTTCTAGAATACGATTTTCAAATAGTATATCGTCAGGGCGCATTGCATCGCGTACCCGATGCCCTGTCTAGAATGTATGAAGATTCGGAGGAAGAAACCGAAACCGTTAACATCGCTATCGAAGCCCCAGAGTGGTATTCGCGAAAATATACAGACGTCGAAAAATATCCATCGCGCTTCCCGGATTATAAAATTATGAACGATCAGTTACACGTAAAGAAACCTAACACCGATATTTCGGACACAACGGAAGATCTTAACGAATGGAAATTAGTAGTACCGAAAGAACAACGAGCTACAATCTATCAAGAGGCACACGACCAGCCTCAAGCGGGACATTTAGGGATAGATAAAACGTACGATCGCGTGGCGATACGGTATTATTGGCCCGGCATGTATAAAGATATTGCGGAATATGTAAGACGCTGTGCCGTTTGTCAGCGCGCGAAGGTAGAACAGCTGGCGCCGGCAGGGTTAATGGGATACCGTGTCGCGGAAGAGCCGTGGGATATTATCGCCGCGGATATTATGGGACCGCTTCCGCGAAGTCGATCAGGTTTTACGTACTTACTGGTAGTCCAAGATTTATTTACAAAATGGGTAGAGTGCTGCCCGTTGCGGAAGGCAACGGGGAAAAAAGTTGTTGAGAATATAACAAATTATCGCACGTTCATAAATCGATTAACAAAAAACTATTACATAGTTAATTTATATAAAGCGTGAACTCTGTCATAAAATGTCATTCCTTATCGTATATTTGCCATCGTTAAATCGTTAACAGTTTGTTGTGATATTATTTTAATAAATCAATTATATTTGGCTTAACATCCAATAAAGTTGTCGTCGTCTATCACTGCATAATTTTAACAAAAGTAAAAGAAGCATTAAATGATCTAATTTTGTGTCGATGGGGAGCGCCACGCGTATTAGTCACAGATAACGGGACAGAATTTAAAAACCGAGAAATCACCGATCTCGCGAAACAGTTCGGCATTCTCCACTCGACCACTCCACCGTACCATCCGCAGTCGAACCCGGTCGAAAGAGTGAATAGGATATTAAAAACAATGATAGTATCGTACATAGAAAAAGATCATCGCGATTGGGATCTTCACTTATCCGATTTTCGGTTTGTGTACAATACCGCGCATCACACTTCCACGAAACTTTCCCCCGCTTTTCTAAATTTTGGTCGAGAACCCAAACCGGTTAATTGCTATCGCGAGGTCGTTGCGAAAGATCACGAAATATTTCCGGCAACAACCAATAATTGGGAAAAGCGTTTGCAACAATTAAAATTAATTCAGGATTGGGTAATAAAGAACCTCGATAAAGCAGTATGTAAGCAAGCATCTCGTTATAATTTAAGACGGAGGGATGAACAGTATCGAATAGGAGACTTAGTATTACGTCGTAACCATGCGCTATCGTCAGCGGAAAAAAATATCGCCGCTAAGTTAATGCTAAAATTCCTAGGCCCGTATCGAATAGTTCGGAAAATCTCACCGTTAGTTTATGAAATACAGGGAGCAACGGATCGCCACCCGGTTAGAATACATATAGAGGACTTAAAGAAATTTAAAACATAATCTAATAACGTTTCAGCACTATCATACCGTTGTTGTACCGCGGTAACGAGCAATTGACGAGTAAGGAAAATAGAAGTATACCGCAACATGAGGAGAGAGGGACCGCCAGACTTATGGACCCACTTATACCCGTACCACCGAACAATAAATCAGATAATACAAAACGAGCCTGGCCTCTGGGCGGCCATGAATCGAGCAATAGAAGAGGCGCGGGAGTACCACCGCGAGGGCCAAAGCACAGAAGAGCCACGAGGACCAACACGCCAGGATATCGGGGTGCAAACCCCGCAATGCCCCGCAGTACCAACCCACACTAGGGCGGTACAAACGCGGAACTACGAACCAGCTCACTCAAGGGGGACCCAAACCCCCCTGGATCCCCCGACAGTGGACCGCGCCACCTAAACGGGGGAAGAGGAGCGGGTAGTCATCCCCCGGATGCGGCCAGCGGGACATCCCGACGTATCAGCAGGAGCCCCGATACCGTCCACGAGCCGCGCCCAACCCACAGCCAGCAAGAAGGGACCACCGCCTCTCGACTGCTAGAACTGCGGCGGCCAGGGTCACCGCTACTCCCGGTGCCCCAAACCGAGAACGTACCCGTACTGTTATCGGTGCGGGAGACAAGGGGTCTCTCTGAGGACATGCCCTAAATGCGCCCCGGAATGGCGCGAGGAGACCACCACCTTACAATACCGGCGCATGACGCAGAGGGAATCTCCAGGCCCGAGCAAGAGGGCCCGGGAATAAACCCGCAGCCGAAGCTATCCCGACATGTTATATTCTATTTCGGCACAAACACATATGTAACATCGCGGCCTGAACATACCTTATTTTGCGGCCGGTGGCACCATAATTCCGAGGCCGACGTACCACCGCAACTTACGGCCAATTTTCGTTTTCTTTGTCGTTTCGATCGTTAATTTTTATTTTTTTTTTTTATGTTTCATTTCTTTTTACTTCTTTTCTTTATTTTCGTTTTGGGTTTGCCCTATCCTCGCAAAAATCATAAGAAATCACACCAACACAACTACTATCGCGAGAGGATTTTATAAATTAGACTGCAAGATAATATTAATTATAATAACAGAATAAACTATATATACAATACATATAACATATTAAACAACACTACAGATCTTTCAGTATCACGATACTGCTGAAACCCAAACTCGCACATTTTTTTTTATTATTACTAATTTTTCTTTCTTTACTTGGCGATCAAAATGACCGGCGATCCGTACTCCCGTGTATCAGGTGATTGTAACGCGCACAGAAATATCGGAAGGGTGAGATATCGGGCAGAGAAGGCACAGAGAAAGCGCACAAACGCGGTAAGTAATAGACCAAAGTTACTACTAAAATGAGAATGTGTAATAGTTTTTATATGTATTGTTTTGTAAAATTATTGCCATCGCACTTTCGTTCTCTCCCGAGAGGGGTTATCGAGTTGTCCCACCGGCGGGCGCAGAGGCGTTAGTGTTTTTTTTTCCATCCGACCGTTCCGGTCTTCCGTGGGGGGGGAGTTGTGACGTGGTATTTTATACCCGTCACAATAGTTAAAAAACAATTTGAAGGGGACCCAAAATTCGAGCGAAGAGGGGAACGACCTAAATCGCGGGAAGACTTCTTTCCGCCAAGTCAGAACGATATCGTACGAGCAGATAGTCAGTACAAATTTTCCTTGCATCGCCTCTGTTGAAACTTAGAAAATAAACAGAAATTTAACATAAAAGACTTATTCATTTATCGCGCTTCGAGCAGAACGCTTTAGCGTTCCCCGGGCACCTTCCCCGCAAGGCATATACGCAACATAATTGGCGACAGCGGTGGGATAGTTCAAAAAAAGGGATTGTTTAAAAGGGATAAATTCAAAGTTTTCCCGCGGAGTGAATCACTGTGCGCGTTTTAAGGACGCTGATATAGAACGTATAGACATTTACAAAAATTAAGGTGACATTGCCAGCTCGAAAGTGCGCGATTAAAATATAGACAGTAGAAAATTGAACAATTGATTCGGTGTTTACTGAATATTTTATTGAACTCTTGCTACGAAAGTGGACTACACTAGATCAGTGCAATCTCTCTCTTTTGGGTTTTGGCACGGTTTCCCCAAAGATGAAAAGTAAATACCGGAGACGGGTGATTTCGGCTGCCGTGTAACCCATCCACCGGAATCACACGCACTTTGTCCACACCACCGACAGACGGATTTGGAGTTCCTGTCACGGAGCGAAACATCAACCCGGATACCTGGAAGATCATCCTGATTGGCAACAATCAGCCGAATTACGGACCACCTACAAGTAGAAAACTGGTTACGTAAACGATTCTAAGTTAACAAGCGTTGCATTTCCAACTCAATCTGTAAGTTAGATTTATAAGTTACAAAGCGCTAGCTGTCCTGTACCATTTGTAAAATGGCGCCGTTTTTGAGGAAATTTGTAAAAACTAACAAAGGTTGCAAACATGGTCTGCGTGGTCCGGGAATCATGGTTGTTGAACCCGTTTTATCGAAAAACCCCAGCGTAGAATCTTCTTTTTCGTTTAATATTCTTCGACCCCAAACGAATGTCCTAGTAGACCCTACCGAACCCGAATTACAAACGTGAAGTATATCTGATGGCGGATCCACCCCGTGTAATAACGTAACTAACGCGCTCACACATCCGGGTGACGTGGAACTCAACGCGACACCCTCTTCTTCGAATGTAGCTTCCGATCAAACCCTGACACTACCTGGATCTAAATGCACCGATGATATTGTTCCCAAAATAACACCAGCTCCCCCGGAACCCGCGTCGCGCATACCCTTTGATGTGATCGCGAATCTCATTCCCCACTTTAATGGTAAGCCGTTCCTGGTATACCATTTCATTTCCCAGTGCCGATTAGCCGATTCCTTGGTCAAGACCGGTGATGAAAATTACCTGCTAGCTATTATACGTAACCGCATGGACCCCCGCGTTAGTAGCCAACCCAAAACCGTAGAAGAGGTTATTGATTCATTAAAATCCACGTACAGCCATAGATTCGACATAGACAATGTACAGGACGAACTCAAAACACTGCGTCGAAACGAACATGAGACGAGTGACGAATTTGGAGTTAGGGTGCGATATATTTTAGAAAACGGTTTACAGGCAGCTCGGAAAATATACGATCCGCAGGTATTTGAGGGAGTACGATCTATTTTAACAGGGATCGGGCATTATTTCGAAAGACGACGTACGGGATTTAAAGACTGTCATTTAAATAGCTTCTAGGATAGACGCGCAAATGAAACCCGCGAAAACTCCAAGGAACACGTACGATTATAGTGATCGCCCAAAAGTTTTAACTATACGAACGGACGAGCGCAAATGTTTCGGTTGCGGGAAACCCGGTCATATCCGCGCTAATTGTTTTACGCGAGGGGACCGTCGACCCCGCGAATTAAACCGCGATACAGTTAGACGCTGGAACTATGAAGGGAGGAGTCACCCATACCTGCCGCGTCGGGGAGGAAATAACGATCGAAATTGGGAGAAACCAAAATCCTTAATTACTCCGACCGTTGATATTCGAGGGGATTTAAACTGAAAGGGGGCCCCAACGGCGGGCGCGACACGGAGACCACCCCTGATTGCTCGCGCCGAATCCACCGTGTCTGTTGCGAAACCAACCTAGATCGCGTTGCAGAATCACCCGTTGTTTCGTTGTCACACGAGTATTTTCAGGACGGTACTGTTAACTTCTTAGTAGATACTAGTTCACAGCCTAATTTAATAAAACGGAAGGAATTAAAACCCGATCTGCGAATTAACACGGATATAATATATCACCTCACCGGTGTTGGCTCTGGAACGGTTCCTACTCGGGGTGATGTCATTCCCATCTACGACGTTCCCATTCACTTTCAGGTAGTCGATAATGATTTTCCTATTAGAGAAGCCGGTATTTTAGGAGTTTCATTCTTGCAGAAACAACGAGCTACGCTCAAATTCGCAGAGAATTTCCCGTGTATTGTAGAAATTAATACGAACAACTCACTTACCTCCTCCTTTTCGTCATATAATATGCCCCGTCGAACTAAAGTTTTAATCTCGGTCCCGACGAAAAGTAACAACCTCTCTGGCTACGTCAGACGGATTGATGCAGGTCCCGGCATTTTCATAGGGGAAGTCCTAGCCACCCAACAAAACGGTCTAGTTAAACTATTTGCTATAAATTCTACGTTTGATCACGTCAGCCTTAGTATACCCCAAATTGAACTTGTGGAATTTGACTCACGACCCCCCGCATTCCGTTCTTCGCGGACAAGAAACCCGGCTTTAGACGAATCAGTTGATCGTGCCCAGAGACTGAGCGAATTGCTCAAATTAGTAGACTTGAGTCACCTCCAAGAACAGGAAAAGACAAGCATCTTAGAAATCATAAACCAATTCCCATATCAGTTTCATCTCCCTACGGATAGGTTAAAAGCGGCTGATGTCCCACAACACACAATTAACACAACAGATAACGTACCAATAAACACATAGCATTATAGATTTCTCCCGGTCCATAAGGAAGAGATAAAAAAACAAGTCGATACTCTTCTCCGTGACAACATTATTCAACCATCCACATCCCCTTACAATTCACCCCTTTGGATAGTGCCCAAAAAACCTGATTCTTCCGGAAGGCTGAGGTGGAGAATGATTATCGACTATCGGAAATTAAATGAAATAACTGTATCAGATGCGTACCCTCTCCCGAATATTACCGAAACATTAGACCAATTAGGAGGTGCCAAATACTTCAGCACCTAGGATCTCGCCTCAGGTTTTCACCAGATCCCCATGGACCCAATATCTAAATCTAAGACTGCATTCTCCACTCTCCATAGCCATTACGAATTTAATTGAATGCCATTGAATCGAATAACACTGAGCGCTACAGCGCCACTGGAAGAGAAACGGGGAAGGGAGGAGGTAATACGAAAGGATGCGAAAATCGTTCATTTTGATAGCGTGGGTGAAGGAGAAAGGTTCAAGAGGAAGAAGCGTGAAGAAAACATTGTGATTATTGAGCAAGGCGGTACAGAAAGTAAGAAGGAAGGTAGGAAAGAAAGAATTAATAAACCAGTTATCACGGAGTCGGTAGTACTCAAGGTATAATATAACGACAGGTATAAATTTCAGAAAATATAAGAAGAGGTAGAGAAGAAGAGCACGTGGCGTGGAAAAGGGATAAAGAAAGAAGAAGGTGATAGAGAAGGAGAGAGAGTGAAGGAGTGCGATTCAAATAGATACGAAGAGGATTATACGGGAAGAGAGTTTGTGGTAGGAATATTTTTAAAGAATAATCATGTTAGGAAAAATAAGAAAACTAACATGATGAAGCTGTATAGATATGTACAAGGTACGAGGGTTAAAGTGGGAAGTATAAAGATGATTGGTTTTAACAGAGCAGAGGTGATGTGTAAGAGAAGAGAGGAGGCAAATAAAGTGATCGAAGAGCGCCAGAGACGGGATGGGCCGATTGGTGCATTCATTCCGGCGAGGATGAAGTATAGGAAGGGAGTGATACGAGACTGGTTTGGGACAATGGAGGAGCTGAGGGAGGAGGCGATGCTGGGACAAGGACAGTTTGTGCTGGAGAGATTGAGGAAGGGTCCGAGGAACGAAGGAAGAGGAGGTAGAGGGGAAAAAGAGGAGGAACCGTTGTTGATTGTATTCAAAGGTGACAAGTTACTAACTACGTTACTTATGGGATAGGGTCGTATGGGTGTAAAAATTTGGCCTTACATAGAAAAGGTCAAGCAGTGTTACATTTGTTGGCGATTTGGACATATGCAAAAATTTTGCAAATTAAGAAAGGCGTTATGTGGAAAGTGTGGGGATGAGAGACATGGGGTATGTGAAAAGGAGAAGTGTGTGAACTGTGGAGGAAGACATGCGTCCTTTGCGAGATGTGAGGAAAAGATGGCGGCGATTGAGTGAGCAGCGTTCTGTTTGACCTACCTGATTTTTTTCTGTTTTGTTGTGGTTTTATTTAGTTTGTAGTAGAATAAGGTGTGGAAGGAGAGTGGGAGAAGGATAAGTGAGTGTACTGAATAATAATAAGAGCCGAGGGGACAACAAATAGACGTATAAAGGGTATATGAAAGTGAAAATTTCCCCTGGTTGGGCAATAACCAGGGGAAAGATAAAAGGAGGGGGAGAGGCGAAGGAAGGAGGAGAGGAGAAGGGTGAAGGGAAAAGAGAGAGAAAAAGGAAATGTGTAAGAGGAATGAGCAGTAGAGTGGAAGACTTGGACGAGGAAGATGGAGGTGATGTGAGGAAGGTAGAGAGTAAGGCGTTGGAGAGAAGGACAGAAGGAGGAAAAGAGAAGGTGGTAATAGAGGAATTGAGGAGAAACTGGGCGCTGGAATATCTAGCGGAAGAAGAAGACGCAGTGATAAGTGCGTCAATAAAGGAACAGGAGGAGGAAAAGCATTGTGGGAAGAGAAAGGGAGAGATGAGAGAAGAAAGGATGGAGACAGAGGAATGTAGGAAGAGGAGTAGAGACAGGGAGGCAGAAGAGGAACAACAGGACGGACATAGGGGGAAGGAGAAGAAGAGGATTAGGGAAGAGAAGAGGAGTGAAGTTAGTAAAGTGTCGGGGCAGTTGGCCAATGAGAAGGAAGAACGTGGAGAGGTGACCGATGTGAATGGGGATAGGTTGGTAGGACTGAACGAGGAGAAGAAGATGGCGGCGAGTGAGTGAGGTGTGCGAGCGTCGATGCGAGTGTTTTTTTTATATTATTTTGCGGTTTTTTTGAGTTTGCGCGGATAAGTTGAGGTGTATAGGAGGTGGTAGAACCGGATAATTGTTTGTAAATATAAAGGAAGAGGAGAAGAGGACAAATAGACGAGTAATAGTTGGATGAAAACAAAGGTTTCCCCTGGTTGGCCAATAACCGGGGGAAAAGTAGAAGTGGAGGAGAAGGTGAAGGGGGGAGGAGTTGAGAGGAGAGTAAGGAACAGAGAGAGAAGAAGGAAATGTATGGAAAGAGAAAGAATGAGCAGCAGTGAACGAGAAAGCGAGGAGGAAAATAAAGGAGAGATAAACAAGGAGGAAAGTAGGGTGATGAATGAGGAAATAGAAACAGGAGGTGAAAAGGAGGAAATAGACGAACTGAAAAAGAGCTGGGCTCTGGAGTATTTAGCAGAGGAAGAAGACGCGGTAATATGTGCGTCGAGGAAGGAAAGGGAGGAGGAGAATAAGGAAAAGAAGACAGAGGAAAGGCTAGAAGTGAGAATGGAGACGGAGGAGTGTAGGAAGAGGAGTAGAGATGGGGATATGGAAGAGGAACAGCAAGAGGAGTTAAGGGGAAAGGAGAAGAAGAGGATCAAGGAGATCCAGAGAAGTGAAGTTGGCGTAAGCACGAGAACGGTAGCCAATGAGAATAACGGACAAGATGGGAACGAGAGGTTGATGGAGATTAGGTTGGCAACATTGGAGACGGGAGCGACGGTGGCGCCCGAGAAAGGGGAAACGGTGGCGTGGTGAGGCGAATAGAGACGCTAAAGAGATCGGCCATTGTGAAAAAGTACGTGGTGAGTGTTGGACGGAAGAAGAGACAGAAGTGGTGTTGAAAGAGAAAGTTAAGGACAAAAAAAGGTACAAGGACGCAAAAGGTATCAATAGTTTAGATTACGATAAAGTTAGGGGAATAAGTGTATCAAGAAAAGACTGGGTAGCGAGTAAGAACAATGGGACGATCGAGGGAGAGGAAACAAAGGATAAAGAGAATGGCGTGGGTCCTAGCCACGTGGCGGAAAAAACAGCAAAGGCAATCGAAGAAAAAGAACAGGGAAAGGGGAACGGAGGAAGTAGAGATTGGGAAATAAGTTTATACGATGAGAGTGTGACATTGATAACAAACCAAATCCTTATCTAAAGTACTACGTCACACCGGACCCTACCATACCCAGGCCACCAGAGTATAAAAGGAGGCCCGGAGACAGCAGAGTCAGTCGTCATTTTAACCAGCCACGAAGAAGTTACTTATATTATACTTATATTGTACTTATTATACTTGTGAAATAAATAACTAACGTACTGTTAGCTACGGCTAGCAGAACAAAAGCAATTTTTATTATTTTCTCACGAATATTACGTGACAACCGCGCCGGACGGCCATCCACGACCACCACAGCCGACAATGTGACGCGAGTGAGGGAACTGTTGAACTCGGGCCGACAATCAAATGTTCGTTTAATTGCCGATATGTTAAATATTCCGAAAACTCAAGTTTATGATATTGTCACGAACCATATCGGCATGCGGAAGGTGTGCGCTAAGATAGTACCGAAAGTGCTCACTAAGGACCAAAAGTCGCGCCGCGTTGAAACGTGCCAAGAAAACCTCGACATGCGCAAACGTGATCCCCAATTTTTCGATAACGGATAACGGAGGTCCGTTTGCGGACCGGAGGGTGCGTTCACACTACTGATTATAGTATCGACTGTTAATTGTAACGAATGATTGTGTGTTTTTTTGTAGATTATGAATCCTATTCGGAGTCTTGATCCACTGATTGAAAGTGGTTCACACTTACAAGCAGTGGATGTGCAGCCTACCTATTCGGTGCTGTTGGAAAATGTTGTTCATCTTCGTGATATGTCTTGTGGAGATGGAGAAGTATATTCCGATGGTCATTATCTTCTTGTCCGGTTCGAGGAAGAGGACGTCGATGGAGATTATCTATCGAGGAGTGACCTTGAGGAGCTATATTTAGAACGGTTCATGCGGTCGGCGGTCGGGTGCGATGACTGTCCGGATTTCGTGGAATTCGTGGTGGGTGGGGAGTGGGGGTACGACGCTCAGCGGGCCTCTAGAGTTACTAAGGCCCGCGTATAGGATTGTGCGGCGCAGTCTGGGTCGGACGGTAGAGACGTTAAGTTGTGTTCGAAGCGTTCTGTAGTTTTGTCGTCGGCATTGCAGCAACCTATAGAGTCAAAGAATTTGGCTTTGCATAAGAAATGTTGCTGTAAGAAAGGCGGTCACAAGTTTTTTATTACTCTTCGTTTGCCTTATGCCTACAGTAGTATTCGTGAGGACATTGCTTCGTATTTTATCGATTGATTGCAAGTCTGTGTTGGGCGTGAAAAAGATCAAAGTTTACATACCGTAAGTTATCATTATCATGTATTTGTAAATTTTAAGTCGGTGTATTGTTGTCATGATATGTTGAGTATGTGTAAGATTTATTTTAATGAGTGTGTGTCTTTGGATATTCAACCGGTTCGATCTTCTCGTAATGTTTTAAAGTATATAAGTAAGATTGGTTGTATTATGTTGGTTTGCGTGTGTCTGATTTTTCGTTTTACTTTCAGTGTGTTCATTGGGCTCGTCATACAGTAGAGTTTAAGCATTCCGATCCATTTGTTGCAAGTCATTGGCAGAAGTATCGATATTTGGAAAATTTCCATCGTGAGTATAGGATGTCGTATCGAAAGGTGTTTCGTAGTTTTAAACGATGTGAGAATATATATTCAGGTTGGGCTTTAGATTGTGCTCTATGGTGGAATTCGGCAATTGGACCTTGGTTTCATAAGCGTAAAGCTTTGTATTTGCATGGTCCCTCGAATGTAGGGAAATCTAGTTTGGTTGAACGGTTGATTGGTCGAGAGAATTTACATTTTGTTTTTTATCCTGGTGTTGGAAAGTTTGCTTCTCAGGGATTGTCAGAGTATCATAAGGTAATAGTATTTGAAGAGTTTGATATTAGGTACCATGTAGAGTCTATGCTTAAGAGGTTATTGGAAGGTAAGAGGTATGCGTTTCCTGTTAAGTGCAAGGAAGATAAGATAATGTACAGGGTGTCATGAAACTAAAGGATTATTTCTCCTCTTCCACAACTTCAGAAAGCGTCGTATGATTTGTTTTGTCTTTATAAGCGTCCGCAGTTTTATTCTGGCTGTGGTTGGGACAAGTTCGCGCACGTCAAAATGAGTCATTTAACGACGCAAGAGAAAGTATATCTTATTGAGTGCTTCTTTTCAAGAGGTAAAATATTGGGTTGGCAACTAAGTAATTGCGGATTTCACTCGTAGATGGCTTCAGTTGAATTTTTAGGTTGGCAGATGTAGTACAAATGTAAAACACATTTTGTTATTTGATAGTTGGCAATTCAGCTGTCAATCAGTAAAAAAAGTTTTTTGATCGGTTGCGTAGTTTTCGTTTGGCCTTCGTTGAAAAATGGAAAATCAAAAGGAACATTTTCGTCATATTTTGCTTTTTTATTTCCGCAAAGGGAAAAACGCATCGCAAGCTCATAAAAAGTTATGTGCTGTTTATGGTGACGAAGCCTTAAAAGAACGGCAGTGTCAAAATTGGTTTGCCAAATTTCGTTCTGGTGATTTTTCACTCAAAGATGAAAAACGCTCTGGTCGTCCAGTTGAAGTTGATGACGTCCTAATCAAAGCAATAATCGATTCGGATCGTCACAGTATAACACGTGAGATTGCAGAGAAGCTTCATGTATCACATACATGTATTGAAAATCACTTAAAACAACTTGGCTATGTTCAAAAACTCGATACATGGGTTCCTCACGAACTGAAAGAAACGCATTTAACGCAACGCATTAGCAGCTGCGACTTGCTAAAGAAACGTAATGAAAATGATCCATTTTTAAAACGACTGATAACTGGCGACGAAAAATGGGTTGTTTACAACAATATCAAGCGGAAAAGATCGTGGAGTAAGCCAGGTGAACCAACTCAAACAACATCAAAAGCTTATATTCATCAAAAGAAGGTTTTGTTATCAGTTTGGTGGGATTACAAAGGAATTGTCTACTTTGAACTCTTACCACCCAACCGAACGATCAATTCTGATGTCTATATTGAACAACTAACGAAATTAAACAATGCACTTGAAGAAAAGCGGCCCGAATTGACAAATCGAGAAAGTGTTGTATTCCATCATGACAATGCAAGGCCACACACATCTTTGGTCACTCGACAAAAATTATTGGAGCTTGGTTGGGATGTTTTGCCACATCCACCATATAGTCCTGACCTTGCACCATCTGATTACTTTTTGTTTCGATCTTTACAAAACTCCTTGAATGGTAGTGTGGCGGACCGCCGCCGAAAATTCTCGACGCGCGCGAACGCTCGCTATGCGGCACGAGCGAAAAAAAACATTCGTGAACGCTCGCTATACAGCGCGAGCGTGGAAGAACCTTCGCGAGCCCACGCGCTAGAACGTTCGCGACCAAGAAATTTCGAGAAAAACAATTGACTATATAAATCGGCCGATTCACGTACAATCAAGCAGTCAATGTCCAGCTCTCACACCGAACACTCCAATAGTCCTCTTGTCAACGCGCGTTTACATATCTTGTGCAAAGACCAATTTTATTGTGCAATAGTTTGTAGTCTCTAGTACTTAGTTTAGTTTGTAAATAGTTAAGTGTTTATTTTAATAAAATAGTTTAAGTTAATTAATCCGTGTATTCGAACCACGCAACCACTTCAGTAGAAATTTCAATAATGATGATGATGTCAAGTCGTACCTGATTCAGTTTTTTGCTAATAAAAACCAGAAGTTTTATGAACGTGGGATTATGATGCTGCCTGAAAGATGGCAAAAGGTCATTGATCAAAATGGGCAATACATTACAGAATAAAGTTATTTAGTTCCATGAAAAAATTGTCTGATTTTCTAAAAAAAAATCCGCAATTACTTAGTTGCCAACCCAATATATAGCAATGCTTACAGAGGATTTCGTACTAAATACGGAACACATAAAGTTACAAACGAAAGTACACTGAAACGGTAAAAATTCATTACTTATTTAAATTTATGCGCTATGTTATTTCCATTTTTTGTCAATAAATCTGTAAAATAATGTTTTTTTTTTTAATTTTTCATAGAATTATCAATAATTTTATACAGTATGGAACTATTCAAGATCGTAGACACGATCTGCCAGGTCCTTCTGCGTCTATAACTGTAGAAGAAAATATTGAAGCAATTAAAAATTATTTCGAACAGAATCCAAATGCTTCCATTCGGAAAGCTGCCCAAGCTCTTAAAATATCAAAAACAACATTACACAGGATTTTAAAATATTTTCTGAAAATGCATCCGTATAAAATAACATCTCATCAATTGCTAACCGAGCGCGCTATGTTGAAACGTGTGGAATTTTGCAAGACGATAAATGGAATGTTTGAAAATGAAGAACTTGATGAAAAATTCATAATTTACACGGATGAAGCACATTTTTGGCTAAATGGTTACGTGAATAAGCAAAATTATCGATTTTGGGGGTCGGAAAATCCCAACGTTTCCCTGGCTAAAGCTTTACATCCAGAAAAAATAACGGTATGGGCTGCGATCTCAATCAAAGGAATTTATCTGCAATTCTTTGACTCGACAGTCACTGGTGAAAGTTACAAGCAAATTCTTGAACAAAAATTCTTCCCTCATGCAAAAAAAAAGAGGCCTAGTCAGAGATTTTTATTTCATGCAAGATGGAGCAACGCCACACCGAACTCAGGAGGTCTTCGAAACAATCCATAAAGTGTATGGCAGCCGAGTCATTGGTCTGGGATACTCTAAATTTTGCCAAGGAGGGCTAGAATGGCCACCATACTCACCGGATTTGAATCCGTGTGATTTCTTTCTTTGGGGATACATTAAAGACAATTGTTATGCCACAAATCCAACAACAGTGCCAGATTTAATAGCAGCTATTAAAAGGATCGTCAATAACATTAAAAATGATATGTTAGAGAAAGTTTTTACGAGTTTTCGTAAAAGAATAGAATTTTGTACAGATTCAGATGGTGCGCACTTTGAAAATATTTATCATTAGTTTGTGTGATTATTAGCACTTTTTTCTTTACTTTTTATCAATAAAATAAACTGATATACAAACATTTTATTAATATACAATAAAAACTGCAGACTTTTCTCTTTTCAATACAATTTTTGTTTTCTCAATAACTGCATGCATTAAAAAATGACAGCTGATTAGTTTCAGCATTTTCCTATGGGACACCCTGTATTTTCGTGGTCCTATTATTTTTGTTGCAAATGAGGAGCGTGTATGTGATGATACGTTAAGAAATCGTTTGTTGTTTGTTAGTGCTGAGCATCCGTTTTGGGAGTATGTTGAGTGTGTGACGATAAGAATTTGACAATAAGAATTCTTATCAACCTACGTCACGCGTCCCCACCGGGGCTCCGAACCTCAAGTATAAAAGACCGACGCCCAGCTATCCGAGTCAGTTGTCAATCCTACTACAAACTTTTAACATCGAAATACTGTCCGATCCCATATTGTACTTAATAAATCTTGTATACTTATAAAATAAAGGTATCGTTCACTACGGTGGACGACCCAAAAGTTTTTTATTATTTCAAGTTAATTTTTACTTGACAAGTGCGTGGTTCCGAAGACGGAGGATGATGGCTCGTGTGGGTCCCAGGCGGAAGATGTTGAGGCGATCGTACTTTCGTCGGATGAAAAGGGCGAAAGTGATGAAGTCACGACGGTGGAATGTGGTTCGACCGGTTTGGGCGGTTCGTCGGCGGGTCTGGCGCCAAAACGCCCAAGGTTATCGTAAGACGCCGTTGGTGGGATGGGTTTCTGCTCAGCCGAAGATTCTTAAATATTGTTTTTGTAATGAGGGAACGTTTGGTTACACGTGGAAATTTGGGAATAAGAATTATGATAACGGAATGCGTGAAATCCAGCATTGGTTTTGGACTGTTCAAACTGAGGGATTGCGCACATTTATGTCTGCTCGTTATACTCGGTTCATTGTAAACAAGATTGTTGTTATATTGAACAATTTTGTATTGAAAGAGCATTATGATGAGGAGCGTGATTTGCCATCTAAAAAGGAGTTAGTAAAATTTTAACACGTTCTAGTATGGATCCTGGTCAGAAGTTTAGTATTAATTATTTTATTCAAAATTATCCGGATACCGATCCTAAATGTGCTCCTATGAATAATATATCAGGAACATCTGAAATTAAGTCAAAATTAATTTCGCCTAAAATGTATTAGATGTACAAATGAATAATCCAAATTATTTTAAGCTGTTACAAAATTAAATTTGAAATCAATTGTTTTTCCCACTCTTTTACTGTTAAACATGTAAAGTGCGTAAAACTGTTAAGATTATGTAATTAGAAATTTAAGACTGTTTTGTAAAACAATGTATATTGTGCGATATCAACAAGTCTAGTATATTCCAATTTGCTTATAGAATTCAGTCATACATACATTTTTATATTCGCTAAAGAAATTGTTAATTATAACTCTCTTTCTCATCATTACTTGAATATACCTAATTAATGAAAGGTTTTAACCTGTAGATTTCACTCTTTAACCACACGCCACGACGATCCCACATTCTTTTAGAATTAGTTATAGTAAAAACGAGTCGCTTGATAGGCAAAAGCCGCTCTTTGCTTCATAAGTGCTGTAAAATACCTGGTTCTAGTACCCGGGACGTTACAATTTTATACCGATATGAATTCAACCGATATTCGTGTAATTCTTTTATACGAGTATAAACTTGGTCATAATGCTACAGAAGCTCCACGCAATATAAACCAGGTATTTGGGTAGAATACCGCTAACAACCGTAAAGTACAGCGTTGGTTTGAAAAATTTCTTTCTGGAGATTTTTTCTTACAAAATAAACCGCGCGGTAGACCCAAATCGACTGTCAATAACGATACGCTAAAAACATTGGTGGAAGCGAATCCAACTGTATGCACACGGGAACATGCCATCAAAATGGAAGTTGAGCATACAACAATATTGCGACACCTAACTGAAATTGGTAAAATGAAAAAATGGACAAGTGGATACCGCACGAACTCACAGAGCAAAACGGGTGACGGATACGATCGAGGCGTTCAATTGGGAAATACTAGCGCATGCGGCTTATTCTCCAGACTTGACTCCGTCTGATTATCATCTATTCGCAGCATTGGGACATGCATTTGTCGAACAACACTTCGATTCGTATGAAAATGTACGAAAATGGCTCGACAACTGGTTCGCTTCAAAGGAAGAATTGTTTTTTTGGCGTGGCATTCATAACCTGCCGAAGAGGTAGGAAAAATGTATAAACTCCAATGGAGACTATTTTGAGTAAAATATTTTTTATAATTTTCAAATAACAGACGTGCAATTTTTACAAAAAAATTCCGGTTTCATACTTCTACACCTGGTACATAAATATAAAGAATTTGTATTGTCTGCGAATCTGTTTGTGAAAGTTTATTATACGTTTAGTGGATCAACTGGTGATAACATGTTTGTGTAAATGCCATCTAAAAGAATGTCAAGTTGGTTATGGTTAGAAGAAACAACAGCGACATTACTGGCAACTAGCCAGTTTCGAGCGTGTTACGCACAAACCTATTCACATTCAGAAAAATTCGGTAGAGTTCAATATGTTATACACTCTTTATTCATCTCTATACATCCATTCATCGCTTTCACTCATATATTCTATGTACGCTCTACCGAGTATCACACACTTATTATTCGTTACTACATTTCTAAACTACAGTTACTAGAGGAAACCGCCCTTCTTCTAGGGGCGCCGGAAGCGTGAGTCTTTCCACACTACCTGGGCTATCTTCCCAGGTGTCCGTAATAAGATTTCTGTCTTTCTAAACCAAAAAAAAAAAAGAAAAAAAAAGACGAGTAAAAGCGAGGAGGCTGAAGTTCCTCGAAGACGAGTTTCTCGAGCAAGTGTTCGGGCCGGAAATAGTGACATTGGACAGTGAAACGGACACGGAAACATCGTCACGCGAAGTGCCGTTATTGAACTACGATATTTTAGACACGCAAAGTGCCATAAAAGTGTACCAGCACCGTGAAATTCCGGACAAAGTGCTAGTTGACTATTTCCGCGCATTCCGCGAAGACTCACTATTCCCTATAGTGAGCGAATTCTGTCAACAATATGCCGTCTCAACTGGGTGGGACCCAGAGAATGGCGATGGAACTCCGGTCCAGACAGACGAAGCAAATGAGTGTGGATGAAGTCGCGATCATCCAGGAACAGCAAATCGAGAAGGAGAAGCGTCTTCGCGGGGAAGCCAGACAGCTCGACGACGAAAAACGTGAGTTGGAACAAGCTCGTCGACAGAACGAGGCGTTATTAGCAAAAATCCGGAACGCCGAGAACGATCAGGGTGCAATCCCGAAGAAAATAGACGTTCCCGAGGAATTTCCTGCGAGAATGGAAGTACAGAGCATCACCGTCGGAGGCGAATCCGTCAGTTATACATTAAACGAAGCCGTGAAGATGGTGCCTACGTTCAACGGTACTACACCGACATTGTTAACATTCACACGGGCATGCAAAAGAGCTCGACAACTTATTCCTGCGCACGCTGGTGAAACTCATTGTTGGACGTTTGAGTGGACACGCAACCGCCGCCGTCGAAGATGAAAAAGCAGACACCGTCGCTGAACTGTGCAACCTGCTGAAAGACATCTTCGGACCACAACGAACCATCGATCATTACCGCGGCGAACTGGCGAATGCGTACATGAAGAGCGGTGAGCACATTTTAGATTTTATAATTCGTGTAAAGGATCTACGCGATCTACGCGATCTAACCAACTACAGCGAGGAAATAGGATTATTTCAACGTCTCTTCAACGGCGATTCATCACGGACCCACGTCCACGACGTACGCTTCAAGAGCTACGCTAACCCGAAAGCTGAGAGATAAAGAGAGAATATACAGTCAGCGAGGCGAACGAAATAATATTTTATTTCGTTGGACACCCTTGGCCGTAGCAGACACAGAGGCTCCGCCGCGCACAGTCGCGACACTCGATCACTTCGTCAGTGTAAGGCGATAAGTCGCCACAGTTTACAAATTCCTAATTTCTAATTCTTTCCAATTCCTGACAATTAATAACTACTAAGTCCTAAACCATTTATATTTACCAATTTCTAATAACTAATTCTTACCAATTCTTAAACTTGCGTTGATCATTAAGATCTCATTTTCACTTCGTACCTTTATACGAGGGTCGTTCAATAAGTAAAGAGACAAATTCTATAATTTTAAAACTATTCAATGAATGTGTACAATCTTTTCAGGGGTGTTAGTTGGCAACCTTGGGATATACTCTGATCAGCTGTTTCATCATTTTATGTCAACATAACCTCAAAATTTTCAATTCACCATGGCAAGTCCACTAGAAGATTGCACCTTAGAAGAGCAGCGCTCAGTCATTAGATTTTTAGTCACAGAAGGTGTAAAACCAAGTGAAATTTTTTCTAGAATGTTGATACAGTACGGTAAAAGTTGTATGAACCGTGCGAATTTGTACAAGTGAGTTGATCGGTTTAAAAGTGGCCGAACAAGTGTAGGTGATGAACCCCGATGTGGACGTCCAGTGGAAGTTTCTGGTCCCTCGTTGGAATCGAGGATTGACGGACTTATTCGTGATAACAGAAGAATTACTGCTGAAATGATAGCTGAGGAAGTTCAAGTAAGTGTTGGAACTGTTCACAATGTCATTCAGAACAATTTAAAGTACAGAAAAACGTGTGCCAGATGGGTTCCCAGACAGCTAACTGACGCTCATAAAGAATCAAGGCTTTCCATTAGTCAAGACTTAAAGCAACGAAGTTTGATTGAAGGAGACGCTTTTTTTGAAAGAATAGTGACCAGCGACGAGGTCTGGATCCATTACTATGACCCTGAGACCAAAAGGCAGAGTATGGAGTGGAAACACACTACCTCTCCAGTTCGCAAAAAATTCAAGGTTCAACCTTCCGCCGGTAAAGTGATGCTGACCATCTTTTGGGACTCACAGGGTCCAGTCTATTGCGATTTCCTTGAAGATCAGCGAACTATCAATAGCCAATACTACTCTGAGATGCTAGAACACAAAGTTAGACCAGCTATCAGGAGCAAACGCCGTGGACTCTTGTCAAAAGGAGTCATTCTTCAGCACGATAACGCCCGCCCTCATACAGCCCAGCTGACCTGTGATAAGCTTCAAGAATTGGGTTGGGAGGTCTTACCTCATCCTGCCTATAGTCCCGACCTCGCCCCATCTGATTTTTACCTGTTTGGACCACTCAAAGACGCCCTACGTGGAAAAAGATTTGCTAACAATGAAGTTAAGGAAGCGGTGCAAAAGTGGCTTCAGGGTAAATCGAAAGAATTCTTCGCCAAGGGAATTAGGAAGCTGCAAGAAAGATGGGACAAGTGCATAACTGTGCGGGGTGATTATGTTGAAAAATAGCCTTAATTTTGAAAGATTGAAATAAACCGTTTTTGAGCTATAGCCATTTGTCTCTTTACTTATTGAATGACCCTCGTAGTTAGCTACCGTTCTGCGATTTGCGATATCAACAAGTCTAGTATACTCCAATTTGCTTATAGAATTCAGTCATACATACATTTTCATATTCACTAAAGAAATTGTTAATTATAACTCTCTTTCTCATCATTACTTGAATAAACCTAATTAATGAAAGGTATTAAGCCTGTAGATTTCACTCTTTAACCACACGCCACCACGATCCCACATTCTTTGAGAATTAGTTATAGTAAAAACGAGTCGCTTGATATGCAAAAGCCGCTCTTTGCTTCATAAGTGCTGTAAAATACCTGGTTCTAGTACCCGGGACGTTACAATTTTATACCGATATGAATTCAACCGATATTCGTGTAATTCTTTTATACGAGTATAAACTTGGTCATAATGCTACAGAAGCTCCATGCAATATACGTGGTTTGTCCGGAAAATACGTATAAAAACATCGGGGCAGTGTATCAAGGCGTCGTAAACGGGCGCCCCGGTTGTTCCCCCACTCTATGCCACCCACTTGACGCTGACTTCAAGCGAAAACGCTGTACCAGCAAGTAGGAATTAACGGTCGCTTGTTGAAAGTCACGCTATTCGACCAGCCGTCGGTATGGAGCTCTCTCTGATTGAGGAACAGCGCATTAACATCAAGTTTCTCGCAAAGCTTGGCAAGAATGGCCGCAAGATTTTTGAATGTTTGGAACAAGTTTATGGGGAGAATTCTCTGAAGGAACCAACTGTAAACAAGTGGTTAAAAAGGTTCCGGGAGGGCCGCGAAGAGGTAAAAGATGACCCTCGTCCAGGACGCCCCTCCACATCGAGTTCTGAGGGAAATGTTGAACGAATTCGGGCTTGTGTTCTTAAAGACCGTCGATTGACAATTAGAATGATATCTGAAGATCTGTCAATTCCTAAAACAATCGTTCACGAAATTCTGACAGAAAAACTTGAAATGAAAAAATTGTGCGCGAAAATCGTTCCGAAGCTCTTAACTCCAGAGCAGAAAGTAAGGAGGGTTGCTTGCTGTGAGGATTGGTTGGAAGCTGAGGAAAGGGAGGACTTTCTCAACAGGGTTATCACTGGAGATGAATCTTGGTTTTACGAATTCGATGTAGAGCTCAAATCTCAAAGCAAGGAGTGGAAGGAAGCAGGGGAACCGAGAACAAAAAAGGCGCGAAAATCAAAGTCCGATGTGAAAACAATGGTAATTGTTTTCTTTGATTCTCGGGGCATTGTTCACCAAGAATTTGTTCCTCCCGGCCAGACAGTGAACGGTAACTTCTACGTTGAAGTTTTGAAACGTCTCAGAGCTCGTGTGGCCCGAGTTCGAAAGGATTTGGCACAAGGGGGCAGGTGGATCCTTCATCACGACAATGCGCCCGCTCACACGTCGCTCGTTGTGCGTGAGTTTTTGGCCAAAAATTCAATCACCGTGACAGAACACCCGCCTTATTCACCCGACTTAGCCCCTTGCGACTTCTTTCTGTTCCCGAAATGCAAAATGGTGTTTCGGGGACGGCACTTGGGAGATGTGGAAGCTATCAAGGCAGCTACGACACAGCAACTGAAGAGCCTCACAACTGAAGACTTTCAGCGATGTTATCAACAATGGAAACGGCGTTGGCACACGTGTATTTTGTCCCAGGGGAAGTACTTTGAAGGGGACCATATTGAAATACATGAATAATTGTAAAATAAAATAATTATTCCACTTTTATACGTATTTTCCGGACAAACCACGTAAACCAGGTATTTGGGTAGAATACCGCTAACAATCGTAAAGTACAGCGTTGGTTTGAAAAATTTCTTTCTGGAGATTTTTTCTTACAAAATAAACCGCGCGGTAGACCCAAATCGACTGTCAATAACGATACGCTAAAAACATTGGTGGAAGCGAATCCAACTGTATGCACACGGGAACATGCCATCAAAATGGAAGTTGAGCATACAACAATATTGCGACACCTAACTGAAATTGGTAAAATGAAAAAAATGGACAAGTGAATACCGCACGAATGCACAGAGCAACATAAGCTGAATTGGTTGAACGTGTGCTCATCATTGCTAACCCGATTTAATCGAAAGCCAATCTTCGATCGGATTATTATAATACATGTGACGAAAAATGGGTTGTTTATGACAATAGGAAACGAAAAATTTTGATTACAGTTTGGTGGAATGTGACTGGAGTAATTCATTTCTCATTCCTTCGTACTGGGGAGACAATTACAGCTAAAAATTATTATCAGTACATTGACGAAATGCACGAAAAATTAATTATTATACGTCCATCACTTCTTAATCGGCATGGACCAATACTTCTCCATGACAACGCTTGGTCGCATACGTCACAAAAAACAATTCAAAAATTAAATGAATTAAAATATGAAATTTTGCAACACCCAGCTTATTTACCAGATCTTTCGCCATTTGATTTTCATTTTTTTTTTTAAGATTTAGAACAGTTTTTACGAGATTTTATGCATTAAAATCTCGTTGGGAAAAGTGTATTGAAGCAAACAGCGCATATTTTGATTAAATAAACAGCTTTTGAAAAAAAAAATGCGGATTTATATGTTCATTTAAAAATCTAACGTTTTATAAGGACAAACCTAATATCTACTGCGAAATTACATGCATTTATTGCACTCCTATATAAATTACTCCGTAAAATCTGAATGTCGGAGATGGCCTTTACAAGTATTTTTTAACATCCTAGACCTAGCTGGGATAAATGCATGAAGTTTGTTCGGAGAAACCGCAGGCGAAGAAATTACGAGGCAGGAATTTTTATTTCAATTGGCAGAAGAACTTGTCAATGAATATAAAAAAGAGTTAGAGGCAGACAAAGAAGATCAGACAACACCAACTACAAATACAGGTTCGCATAAACGTAAAACATGTCAAATTAGATATTGCAAAGATAATAAAACCAACAAAATTTGTCTAAAATGTAAAAAGTATGTATGTGGAAGTATGATAAGAATAATTCGTCTAGACGACACTGTGCCGATCGCGCGGGAAACCCGAAGAAGTTTAGAAAAATCGAAACAGGCGCTCGCGCGTTCGTGACGTCGTACGCCCATTGTTGTCCTCCTTGTAAGGGTAATCACCCCCTCTTCAAATGTACAATCTTCAGTACTCTATCGGTAGACCAACGCATAAACATTGTCAAAACAAAACGTCTGTCTTCACGAGCATAGGGAGCCAAAATTTGTAACAAATTTCATCATACACTCTTACACATTAAACCCGTTTCTACGCATCAGTCTTCGAGGCGTAATAACAAGCCGGAAACGATTACTAACAAGGGACCATCCCGAAGTGATAATCTCCGATTTTGATGAAACTTGAATATAATGTAGTTCTCGACAAAATATTCGACACGTATTTTTTTTTAGCTGCTATCATTCATGTTAAGGGGGTGAAAATAGCCCTCGAAGTTGGGGGTTGAAACCATATTTTTGGGAATATCTCCGGAACTAAAGAAGATAATTGAATTCTTTTTTTTGTAAATTGTTCGTCTTTAGATAGGAAATTTTTGTGCGAAAAAAAATTTCAAGAAACTTTATTTGTTTAAATAATATTTAAAAAATTTATCATTTTTGTTTAAATTTTTAGACTAAATGTTGATCTATTTTTTCCAACTTCGTGTACGTAAACTATGGATAAAAATAGAGGAAACGTGTTTTTGGAATTTGTTGTTTGTTGCGATGTTTATTAGATATATAATTTAACATCACCTCCTGTGAAGAGGGGCAATCAGCATTTTTATTAAAAATATCATTATTTTTACAATTTCAATTAAGGATGAGCGCCCTCGTTCAAATGCGCGATTCGAGCAGTAACTTCATACAAGCCCGTGCTTTGCGTGATACGTGCGCGACAGCCAATTTTATTACAGACGAATTAGCGCGTAAATTAAAACTTCCGATGCGAATATGTTCAATTCCTATAGGAGCAGTCAACGGAATGCAAACATTTTCGAAACATATCGTACAAATAAATTGTAAATTTATAAACAACAAATTTCAAAGATCGTTACCATTTCTGACAATTTCCAAAATCGCGGATACGAACCCGAGCGAAGTATTTCCGCGAGAATCAATTTTCATACCGACTAACATAACGCTAGCCGATCCTCAATTTCACATACCGCAACCGGTAGACGTGCTTATCGGTTCAGGTACAACTTTATCACTTTTGTCAATCGGGCAAATTAACTTGTCACGTGACAACTGTGATTTAATCTTGCAAAAAACTCAACTTGGCTGGGTCGTCGCGGGAGGAACCAATGAGGAGAACAATGGGAAGTTTATATCCTGTCGATTAACTAACTTATCGAGTCAATTAACACGTTTCTGTGTCATTGAGCGAAGATTGTGCGAAGACCATTATCAATTTCACACGACACGCCACTCGAGCGAACGCTACACAGTGCGATTACCCTTCCGCATAAAAAGTGTCGAGCTCGGAGATTCAAAAACTCAATCTCATAAACGATTCTTATCTTTGCAAACGAGATTGAATATAGATTCTCGCCTCAAAACAGAATATTTTAGGGTCATGCAGGAATATGTTGATCTCGGACATATGGTTCACGTGTCAGATGAACAGAAATACGGCTATTATTTACCTCATCATCCGGTAATCAAGACCTCGAGCAATACCACGAACGTTCGTGTTGTATTCGACGCCTCCACAAAAACCGACAAAGGCATGTCTCTTAACAATGCCTTATTAACAGGCCCCACGATTCAAAGCAATCTTTTCATGCATTTTCTGCGATTTAGAACTCACACTTATGTCGTGACCGCGGATGTCGCGCAAATGTATCGACAAGTTGTTGTTCAATCATTCGCCAATGGGCTTCTAATCAGCAGCACGCGCTTGATAACCTTGACGAAAAAACATTAGATTTAGATTGTGCTGTCGATGAAAATCCGGTTTCAAAAACTCTCGGAATCGTCTGGAACTCGCGTGTAGACAATTTCATATATACAGTGAGATCGATTGATTCGTCGGTAAAAATAACCGAACGTAATATTTTATCCAACATTGCAAAAATCTTTGATCCTCTGGGATCATTAGGCCCCGTGGTCTTAGCTGCAAAAATTATTATACAAGAATGCTGGAAGTCAAGGAATCATTGGGACGAGTCGGTATCGCAAGAATTGCATTCACGCTGGATTAAATTCGCTGAGCAATTAAACCTCATTAAAGATTTCTCGATAGAAAGAAACATTTTGACTCCTGACGCGACCAGCATCGAGTTACACGGATTTTGTGATGCGAGTAAGGTCGGTTACGGAGCGTATTTGTATGTACGATCGACGGATTCACAGGGACGAGTAGTTGTTCGATTAGCTTGTGCGAAATCTAGAGGAGCCCCCCTCAAGGAAGTATCCATTCCGAGGTTAGAATTGTGCGGCGCGCAATTACTCTCACGGTTGTACAGCGAGTCCCTTCTCGCATTCAATTTCGCGATCTCTCGCATTGTGTTTTGGTCCGATTCGACAATCGTTCTTCATTGGCTGAAGCGATCGCCACAATCGCTCAAGGTCTTCGAAGCCAACCGGGTCACAGAAATACAATCTCTAGGAGATAGGGTCGAGTGGCGACACGTCCGAACCAAGGACAATCCAGCTGAATCTTTATCTAGAGGACAACTCCTTTCGGAGTTTCTCAACAATCAACTGTGGTTCAATGGTCCTCCCTGGCTCAAACGAAGTCATAGCGATTGGCCTGTCTCAATTCAAACGGTTCCGTCAGAAATTCCCGGTCTTAGAAAAAACATTTGCCTAATAACGGCTTCCACCGAGGTCTTCCGACGTTTCTCATCCTATACCACACTCGTACATTCCGTTGCGTACTGTTTACGCTTGCGCAAATCCAATCCCTTTAAGGGCAAGAGTTTAAACGTATTAGAAAACGCGCAAGCGGAACTCAAAATTTTGCTATTGGTACAAAACGCGCAATACAGCTATGAAATCGAGCAAATCAGGGAGACCGGAGAGACGAAGAACCTCCGATTGCGGGGTCTCAATCCGTTCATTGACCAACAAGGTCTGCTGCAAGTTGGTGGTCGTTTGAAACACGCGCCCATTTCATTTACTAAAAAACATCCCATCTTATTGCCTTCCAATCATCACGTAACAGACCTGATAATTCGCGAAACTCACAAAAATACTTATCATTCCATAATTCAAAGCACGCTCTACAATATCCGACATCGATTCTGGTTACTCGACGGAAAAAATCAAGTACTTCGAATTGTGAGGCGATTTGTCGATTGCATTCGGCATCGTCCAACCACTCTCCACGGTAAAATGGCGGATTTACCCAACGCACGCGTTAACGAATCAGCTGCGTTTTCTCACGTCAGTGTAGATTACTTCGGACCTTTGTACATCAAGGAAAAGAAATTTCGAAACCGACCTCAAATCAAGGCATATGGGTGCGTCTTCATCTGCATGGCCACCAAGGCTGTACATATCGAAATTGTGAGCGATTTGACAACCGATGGTTTCCTGGGCGCTTTCGGGCGTTTTATTGGCCGTAGGGGAATTCCTTCTCATGTTTATTCTGACAATGGAACGAACTTCGTGGGTGCAAATAATGAACTGCGGGAACTTTATCTCCTGCTCGAATCCGAGCAACATCAGGATCTAATTAACGAATATGCTGTGCGCAAAAACATTACGTGGCAGTTTAATCCACCCCTGTCGCCACACTTTGGGGGCATTTGGGAGGCTGCTGTAAAATCGTTCAAGCACCACTTTAAGCGAGTAGTAAAAAATCAACTTCTTACATTTGAAGAATTGAATACTCTCGCAATACAAATCGAATCGATCCTTAATTCTCGTCCCCTCTGTTCATTATCTAGTGATCCCAACGATCCTCTAGCATTAACGCCTGCTCATCTTTTAATAGGGCGTCCGCTTACCATGCTGCCTGAAAATGATCTTTCTGACGTTCCAGATAACCGTCTCAAGGTCTGGCAATTTATCACCAGGGCCCGCCAGGACTTTTGGAAACGCTGGCATTTGGAATATCTCAACGAACTCCAGAAACGGCAAAAATGGCATACGTCACGAGGCGAACTGCAGCCCGACAATGTTGTGCTTATCATGGACAAAAATCAACCGTGCATGAGGTGGCAGCTGGGAGTGTTCGTCGAGGTCCATTCAGGAGATGATGGAGTTGCACGCGTCGCAACGGTCCGCACTGCGCAAGGATCATTCAAGCGGAATATCACCCTTTTATGTCCTCTGCTGGACAAGATCTAATTGTTAACAATGTTGCATGTACCTACAGGGTGTCCGCGCCAAAGTGTTACAGCGTGATATCTCATGAACTATTGATGTCACGAAAAAGTGCTTATATGGAAATTGCAGGGTAAAAGAGGCCCTATGTTTTGGCGGAAGCAAAATTTTGTTATTGTTATTAATGTAAAAGATATGATGGTGAAGTTTCGTTTTTTAAATGAAACTATATATTTTTTTTCGATCAGGCGATAGTGCTTTTCAAGACGAATTCATCCAAATTTTATGTACTTACCCGATCTTTATTAGTTTTCGAGATATAACGCTTAGAAATTTAGTGATTTTCAGCAGTGACGTCTCGGTTTGAGTAGTAAATCATAAAACCGGTCTTATTGTTGTGGTAAGTGCCGCGGGTTTGACTCTGCCTGCCGAAACTGACAGCCGAGGGTATACGGCAGTGCTCGGATTTAGTTGCACTTTTCGGGCCGATTTCGGAGTAGACGCCTACCGTGCCCCTACTCCCGCGCTAGACTGCCCACGTGACGCCGTGTGCCAGGGACGTCGTACGATAGATTTGTCGGGATCCATCCGTGATTAAAAATTTTGCTTGCACTGTTAATAATTATTATTTTTACAGATGCAAGAAAAGGCATAAATATTGATATAATGACATTAAGACATCGATTAAAAGAAAATAACATTACATGGCATAGTACAATGGCAAACCCTCTGTTTTCAAGAAAGCATGTCAAAAATCGGTTGGCGTGGGCTCATTCAAATATTGATTACAATTGGAGTGATATTGTTTTTAGTGATGAATCTTTATTTTGGGCTTAATCTCCCATCAAACATGCTTGGTTAATTCATGGCAATCCCGTAATTCAAAGGACTGTAAAACATCCATTAAAGGTGTATGTGTAGGGATGTTTTAATGCACGTAGTTTCGGGACTTTATACATTTTTACAGGCAATTTAAACGCTCAAAGAATGATAAAATTATACCAGAGGAGACTATTGCCATCAATAAAACGGTGGTTTAATCAACCCGGTGATAGATGGCTTCTACAAGAAAACCACGATCTAAAACATCGGAGGCGCGTGTGTTCCGAATGAAAGGCGAGAAACGACATCATGGTGCTGCCGTCTCAGACCCCTGATGCAAACCCGATAGAAGATATTTGGGTTATTATGAAGCAGAAGCTTTAAGGAAGACGCAGTGCAACATTGAAAGTGCTAGTAACCAAATAAGTCGTGAATTGACCCAAAAATGAACTGCGATCATAAAACGATTCTCAATTATCTTCATTCAATGGGATTTGCCGAAAAATTGGGAGCTTGGGTGCCTCACGAATTTAATGAAAACAACAAAGAAAATTGCCTTCGAACTGCTTCTCAACATCTCACCCGCCATCGAGCAACACACGGTCATGAACAGCGCTTTTTGTACTAAATCGTCACGGAAGATGAGAAATGGTGCCTACACATAAATATGAAGCAAAGAAAGGAGTGGGTGCCTCCAGGAGATACGCCAAAGTCGAGAGTCAAGCCTGACCTCCATCCAAATAAGATCATGGTCTGCGTTTGGTGAGACTGGGAGGGCATGGCGCACTGGGAAATACTCAAAAGGAATGCCACGGTCAACAAGGAATTCTACATAGCCCAACTACACCGCGGGAAAGAGGTTATTCGACTGAAAAGACCTCATCGACAAAGCCAAACCTTCACAACAACGCCAGGCCCCATATTGCACAAGTTGTCAAAGCCGCACTCCAAGAGCTCGAATGGGAGGTCCTTCAGCATTCGCCATATTCTCCGGACCTTGCACCGACGGATTACCATCTTTTCCGCTCTCTGTCGAACCATATGAGGGGCGTTACCTTCGACAATAAAGAAGACCTTAAAAACTGGCTGAACAACTTCTTCAATACCAGACCGGGCGATTTTTGGTGACACGGCATCGACAAATTGGTCGAGAGGTGGGAGGAGGTCGTAAACAGCAACGGCGAATACATAATTAATTTATTTATTTTTATCATTTGTGACGTGGTATTTTATACCCGTTACGAGGAATCTTCTCCTTGAGGTGTCCTCGTACCGGTACAAGGGTTCGCGCTTAGTCATTCCGTTGTTGGCAATTGCCCTATATAGTGCGCTTCCGTAGTCGAAATTTAAAAACGCTTTCTCGATACCGGGCCGGACGATCAGCAGGACATCTCGGTAAGCCCCCTAAATTTTAAGCGTGGGGGGGCGGTTGGGTGGATCTTTGTAAGTGCTCTTATTCTATCTTGCACTCATTTTCACAATTAGTGAACTTTTTACGCATTACATTATAGTAGGTATACCCAATTATTGTTTAGCTTATTGGCTCGAACCTAAATGGGCCATTGGAAGTTGGATAATACAGTAAACACGCGGCGGTTGTGAGCTGAAAATGCTGGTATAGCGTCTAGAACATATCTTTGCGAGGCAGTATCCTCTCTACGGTCAGATTTCTCTGCAACGAAGGCAGGGAGAAATGCGAAACTCCTCGTGGCGTGTGTTCCGTCGCTAACGGAACATGAGGTGAGGATTTCCAAAGGGAGTTTATGATAGGGCCTCTACGAACAGCTGTTTTTGAGTTTGAATATTTTAGATTGCTAGCAATAGTCGTTTACCTTTTTTCAGATAATAGATTCCAAATTTTTAGTTTCGTTTTGTTCTCGACAGCTCAGCTCATGTCATAAACTCGGTCCTTCCCGAAGGGTAATTTCGCGAGGAAACGATGTAACGGTTTTCCTGGCCTTCGAGGGCCTACCTGGAGGGAAAAACCCCGGTGTCGCAGGACTTTGGGTCTCCTCACACACACGCGCGCTTGCACCCCACCCTCTCTTAGCGACCTGGCTAAGACCGAAATAGAGGGTGGGATTTAGAATCTAACAACCACGCTGATTGGGAAATTAACAAATTTCGGAAAACCAATCAGCGTGGCTTTCCGGACGTCCGAACGTTTCGCGGACGACAAGACGACAACGGATCGTCTCTTATCTTCTATAACTCGAATCCGCATCATCGAGTTTTCTTGGGTCTCAATCGTGCGGAGACCCACGTCAAAAAAAGGTGTTGTCATTTTAAATAGTGACAACATCGGCCGCGAACACCGACGAGCCTAATCGGTAAGAGGAACCCTACAAATTCCTCCGAGGAAGAAATCCGCGTTGGTGAACGCGCGCCGGCAACGATCATTATCGAGTTGCCATTGTAACAGCGTGGATATCCTCTCTCCGGTATCTTCTAAACCAAAACTTGTTGTTTCAAGATTTAAAGTGTATAAAATTATTTTTCTTCCACTGCATCTTGCGAACACTACAAAACAAAATTATGAATCGAATGTTAAGATGGATACTGTCCACTTAATTTTGTCTACGACTGTATATGGTCGAAACCACCTTATTTTGAAAATCCCGTACAATTTTCCTATGCATCAGATAATGAATAACAATGCCATATACACTACTCAAAAAAATTAAGGGAACAAAAAAATTCCTTAAAATTTTAGGTCATTTTCAGATTGCTGTATCTCCGTTGGTATTAATCACAGAAGAATTCCAGAATAGTCATTTTGAAGCTTCAGGCCTCTAGTTTTCGGGCTTTAGTCTCAAAAGTATTTTGCGCCCATTTTCATTAACAAAATATGCAAAAAATCACGATGAAAAAATTAAAAATTTTTTTTTCTTTTTTGTACGGTTTGCACTGACGCAGATAAATTTTTTTGAATAATGCCATTTATAGGGCGCTATTCTTTGTTTCTTCCCCTATAATTTGCATGTCCAGGAAGTCGATTTCGACGTTTGGTTACAAAGTTATGAGCTACCAAAGCAAAAATGACGCTTTTTCCTTTGATAGTCATTATCTCATGAACCCAGCATCGAACACAAATTCTGAATACGGTTCCAGAAAGCAGAGAGTATACCCTTTAAGATGGCTATCTCAGTTTTTCACTAAATGTTTTCTTTTTATGCTTAATATTGATGTAAAAAAACGTCAAAAATGGTGTTTTTTCCTCAAATTACAAAAGTTACGATATCTTTGTAAATAAGTATTGTAATGATTACGCCTATGTTTTTTTTTAAGCTCATATTGCCCACTAAATGTATGCGAAGTTTCAAATCGCTCCGATTCGTTGTACCCTATGACCCAATGGATCAAACTTTGACATTTGAACGAAAAGAGGTAAGGAAACGTCATTACTGTTCCGATACGCGACTAGTGCGCTTGATGGATAAAAATGTTTGTGCCTTTACATTTACCGGTACTATTGCGGAATTTTTAAAGAATGTTTTGATTTGAGAAGGCCGGATTACGTTTTTTCTTCCATGTGTGTGTACCGCGTATGTGCCGGTATGAACGTGGGCCCGTGCAGTCAAATGTGAGCGCGCAGTGCAGCATGCGCGCGCCGCGAATTCTGCGCGCGCATACTTAGATGCAGCTAACTGTGCGCCGTTAAATATGCGCGCCTGTGCATACGACGCTTACATTTCACGTTCAGGTCCCTGCGCATTCATTGGCAATAGCGTACTCATTAACCATACGTCGTACGTTCACGTATTGCTAATTGAACCCACATTAAACCGACACCTACTTCTCATTTTTCCTAAGGCATTTTGTTTTCTCGACAGGAAAAATTTTAAATTGTTAAATTTAAAAAATTTTGGTAAATTTGAAAAATTTTTAATTGGTAAATTTTAAATTTTAAATTTAATTTGGTAAATTGGAAAATTTTAAATTGGTAAATTTTAAATTTAATTTGGTAAATTGGAAAATTTTAAATTGGTAAATTTAAAATTTAAAGTGGAAAAACCCAAAGGCGTTTTCTACAGCGACTCTAGAGCAATCTCGAAGTTTCTTTATAAGGTGTTTCTTGAGGACAACAAGTACGCTCTAATAACAAAGTCCTAGTTCTTGCGAACAAATTGGCCATTACCTCAAAGTACCCACGTGTGGAAAGAGGTTGGTAGGATAAGGCCAGATTTTCCTATTTTTAGATTCCTATTTTTCTTTCTTATAACGCGTACTTCTAAACCCTCAATAGAGGAGGGTCGGTCGGGAGGAAGAACGATTTGATCCGTCATGGATCTTATCGATTCTTTAAATTACATGGACCGCGGGCTCCAGCTGGGGCCCGATAACAGGTGCGACGATGACGGGGACGATATGGTCCACCCCGGCATCCTCGACAAGCGCCGTAGAGAGGCTCGTCGCCGAGAGCTCGAGCGCACTGCGGGCACCTCGACGGGGGGAGCTCCCCCCTCGGATCGGCTGGATCCCGGAGGTGCACTGTTCACACACGAGCCGCAGGCGGGGGAAGGGCATCCGATGTCCGGTCCAGACTCGATTGGACCGGACCTCCTGGCAGTGGAGCGCCCATCCGTTTGTGCGGACTCGGTGGGGGCGAGGGGTAGTACTGCTCCACTTGAGAGGCCGGACCGTTTCTGGGACCTCGAGCATGTTCCTGTCCAGCTCAGGGGACTGATCAAGAGGTCGGTCATCAGGGAGGGCCAGGAGGAGAGATGGTGCAAGGAGGGCAGCGGAGCCATCCTCGCCAGCCTCCGGAAGAGGATGAGTCTGAGGGTGTATGCCGGATACATGTGCGGGGAGTGGACATACCCCGCCCCTCTCGTCGATAGGGTGGGTCCGAGGTACGGCAGGAGCGTCAAGCAATGGGCCGAGGCCCAGGTGCTCTCGGCGCTCAGTGTTAGGGACATCGGGCTCGAGAAGCTGTCCAGATACCTCCTCTGGATCGAGACGAACATGAGGTTGCGTCTTAGCGAGATCGGACGCTGGGCCGTTATGGCACAGTGATCTGAGGGGTCTCGGGACGGCTAGGTACAGTACGTAAGCACCCGCGAGCGAATGAACGTCAAGGCTATCTCTGGTTTTGTAATTATATTCTTTAAAGATACATTTAAAAATTCTCTTTGGAATACGCTCTTTCTTTCTTCCACCCGTGTTCACGAATAACGCGTTGCTTCGTTCAAGCTGACCGGCAGAATTTTTCATTTCGGATAGACCATTTGACATCGAGATTTTTCCATCGTGCAAATTCCCCGAACATTTTAAATTGGTAAATTTAAAATTTACTTAAAAATTCTTGCTTACGGAATAAAAATTTTATAAAATTTTTTATTTGATTATGCCTCGACGTCATTTGAGTGAGGCGGAAGTTGCTTGTCTCGTAACCCTCGTCGAGGGGGGCTATCGTTACCGCGAAATCGGGAACATGATGGGTATAAGTCTGTCGGTCGTTTGTCGAACTTATGCACGATACCAACAGACTGGCAGATACGGCCGACGTCCAGGTCAAGGTCGGGCACGTATCACTACCCCAAGAGATGATAGGGCAATAGTAAGACACGTAAGAGTTGAACCCTCTGCCCATGCGGATGCTATTGCCCTGCGATTTCGAAACCGCCGCCATCAACAATCTCAGCGCACCATTTCAGGTCAAACTGTTCGAAATCGTTTGAGGCGGGTTGGATTACGAGCGAGACAACCTGTTCGCGTACCAATGCTTACGCCTAGACATCGCTGCAATCGTTTAACGTATGCACGTCAGCACGTCAATTGGCGGACACGCCAATGGAACAATATGTTGTTCACAGACGAATCGAGATTTTGCCTCCACGGAAACAATCGGCGTCCTCAAGTTTGGCGTTATCGCGGAGAGCGAAATCGTCAGAGAAACACTGTTCCTGTAGCAGCGTATAATGGTGGTTCGGTAATGGTTTGGGCAGGTATTTCGCGGTTTAACCGGACGCAATTGGTAATCGTACGTGGTAGGTTGAATGCTAGCCGGTATATCAATGAAATTTTACGTCCACATGTCCTACCTTTTCGTCAACGAATTGGAAACCGATTTCGATTAGTCCAAGATAATGCTCGGCCACATACAGCGAACATTACAAGACGGTTCCTGTCGCAACACCGAATTAATACGCTACCACATCCAGCAATGAGCCCAGATCTAAGTCCAATTGAACACGTTTGGGATATGATGGGACGTCGATTGCGAACGGAGTATCCGCATTTAAGGAATTTACGTGCGCTGGAAAATGCGCCCCTTCGAATTTGGGACCAAATTCCACAAACCATGATACGGCGATGCATTAATATGCGTGAACGATTGCAGGATGTGATTAACAATCGTGGTGGTAATACTAGGTATTAAATTTTAAAGTCCTCAAATTTTTATTAAGATAAGAAAATTACACCCACGCGCGCAAGACATTGCTGCAGGTGCTCATACGTGCACGCGCCCACATTCGTATACGTGCATATACACAGCACACATACACACGGACTCACACAACACAAAAGGAAGCGTAAATCCAATCCTCTCAGACAAAAGAATTTTTTTAAAATTCTGCGATAGTACCAGTAAATGTAGAGACACAAACTTTTTCCCTAACCAACGGATTAATCGTGGATTGGAGCAGTAATGACGTTTCTTTAGCTCTTTTCGTTCAAATGTAAAAGTTTGATCCATTGGGTCATAGGGTACAACGAATCGGAGCGATTTGAAACTTCGCATACATTTAGTGGGCAATATGAGCTTAAAAAAAAAACATAGGCGTAATCATTACAATACTTATTTACAAAGATATCATAACTTTTGTAATTTGAGGAAAAAACACCATTTTTGACGTTTTTTTACATCAATATTAAGCATAAAAAGAAAACATTTAGTGAAAAACTGAGATAGCCATCTTAAAGGGTATACTCTCTGCTTTCTGGAACCGTATTCAGAATTTGTGTTCGATGCTGGGTTCATGAGATAATGACTATCAAAGGAAAAAGCGTCATTTTTGCTTTGGTAGCTCATAACTTTGTAACCAAACGTCGAAATCGACTTCCTGGACATGCAAATTATAGGGGAAGAAACAAAGAATAGCGCCCTATAAATGGCATTATTCAAAAAAATTTATCTGCGTCAGTGCAAACCGTACAAAAAAGAAAAAAAAATTTTTTATTTTTTCATCGTGATTTTTTGCATATTTTGTTAATGAAAATGGGCGCAAAATACTTTTGAGACTAAAGGCCGAAAACTAGAGGCCTGAAGCTTCAAAATGACTATTCTGGAATTCTTCTGTGATTAATACCAACGGAGATACAGCAATCTGAAAATGACCTAAAATTTTAAGGAATTTTTTTGTTCCCTTAATTTTTTTGAGTAGTGTATGTAGTGAAAATATTTATGTGTGAAACATTTTTTTAGGAATACCATTATTGTCACAATTATGTTACCTAACTTATTCAAACTGTTCGTTATCTAATAAAACTGACATACCGAGTAATTCATGAGAAACAGAACACCCAATTTTCTCAATTTGGCTTAAAGGTAGAAAAAAATATAGAAAAAAATGTTGTACTGTTTAAGGGGACAAATATCAAGATGTAACTATATATTTACAACTGTTGCCGCTTTCCAAGTATTTTGAAGTTTTGCACCATAGGGTGCATTAACATCGTAGGGTTGTAACTAATGTCAAGACCAGTACGATGTGATACACTATGATGTATGACCTTGAATTAAAAAATAGGTTCTATTCCGTTTGATCAGCGAATATTTAATTTATTGAGCCGTAAGCTCACAGCACGCGTATATCGTCAATGGAAAATGTTTTCTAAACATAAATAAACATGTTTATAACAAGCTACAGGTATAGTGACTCCCAAAAATATTCGGACACCAGTGTATGGTTAGCTTTATGACTTGATGTCGTAGTTATTAATATCATAGTTATTTACCATTCTTCGAAACACTCCTGAGAAATACGGAATCGTGAAACGTATTAAGTGTCCGAATATTTTTGTGAGCTGAAAATGTCGTATGCTTCCATTTGTTTATTGCAGTTATATAATGCATGTAAATTTTTGGATCTATGTATATATCTTTGTTAACGTTAATAAATGACTTATTGGAAATAGTAACGGAAATTGCTTGTTTAATAACTACCATAAAGCTAACCGTGCACTGGTGTCAGAATATTTCTGGGAGTCATTGTATGTACCACCGAGTCTGTACGGTATGTACCATCTCTTTCTACTTCAATAGAAAATGTTTGGTGAAATAGGTAGCGTAGAAAATAAGAAACCCATGTAAGTAAAAAGCGTAACAAATGAAGCAAATGCTATCAACATCCTTGCTGCAGTAAATGTAAGTCCTTAGATCAGCACTAGACAACTCGCTCGGGAACATAGCGTTAACCAAGCAAGTATCGTGCAAATAATGCAACTGAATATTCCACCCATACCACGTATCGCTTCACCGAGAACTTCACAGAAATATTGAAAATCACATAATCATTTGTGAGTGGGGTATTGCCCTGTTCTTATGAAATGCACCAATATAAAAAGTGTGCAAGGATATCGGTTGAATTAAAAAAACATAATGAAGAAGTCTTCATTTAATCTTCATCGTTATTTTCCTCAATAACTAGTATTATTTGTGTTGTGTCGAATGTATTTGTTAATATTTCGGATGCTTTAACTATTTTTAACTTAAACCACTCGTGCGATTGGTAATAATTGCAGCTAAGTGGAACAGCAACCTACTGCTCTGTTGCCATTCGCACAATTGCATGTATCTTGTGATTGCCATGTAACTAATAGAATTTTTTCATGTAACACTGATACGCTTTTCGATTAATATAAGCCTTCATTCTAATAATGTTTTTGTTTTCTATCAAATACTCCACGTTTAAAGAGTTTTCTTTATTTAACAGTTTTGCAAGATAACCTGCACTAACTGAGACGTGTCTGTAAATAATATTCAACATGTTACTCATTACTCAATAATTCCGCAAAATGGGATACTGCTTGTAACAATTAATACGTACCTGTGAATAGTATCCTGTTGGTCTTTGCCAATTAATTCTGGGGCATCCTGGAGGTGGCAGTCATTGGTTGAAAGGTTTTTTGCGATTTCAGTTTCTATCAATTGGTGAAGGGCATTACCCTCAGTTTGACGTGTTTTCATATGATTGATTTGCTTCCAGTCTTTTTCCAAATATATTGCATGAAAAAGACGCTATCAGTCATACTGATTTTAAACTGGATAGGAGTTTGTTGTCCATTTCGTAATGTAATGGGTACTTTTGAAAAATGGCACCATACAATACTTCGACCACCTATATACTTTATTTTTGTAACGAATCGTGATTCATTGGTTTCCTGAATCGTTAATTGTAATGAATTATGTTCACACGCCGAAATCACGACATTATATCCTTCTTCTTACAAGGATATCTCGAAAGCCACGATCGGCAAAAGTCAACCGGTCGCTTAAAGTCTTATTCCGTTTTGATCTTCTAATAGTGTCTTCAGTATTTTGTCCATAATATGATTTTCAATGACATTCATTACTACCACTTTTTTTGTGCCAGATATACGGACCATCAAATACTACACCTAATGCTGAATATTCCGTATCAGTTTTCTTGCAGCATTTTTTCTTGCAGTTTCACTTCTTGGATTGTCTATCGATTTTGCATAAATGCCAAAACAGCTGAGTTAAACTTCTTTCTGAGAGGCAACAACCACTTGACGAAAATATTCCGATACTTGCTGTTCGCATGCTAAACCAAACGTACTTTGGATTGTAGCAACGGAGGCACGGCTTTTTAATTTGAATAAAAACAAAATTAGGACCTGCACAGTTCGCCATTCACTCGCATATTAAATAAAATCGCTTTTTAATTATGTATGTAAGTGCGTCAACACTGATAATCTTTCGGTATATGAATTCCTCTTGGAGTGAATGCTTGAAGGCGTATATCTAGTGGTATCGCAATTGTTGATTTCGCGCCTGACACAAGATGCAATATTTATGTGAATGCACAACTTTTCTTAAAGAATAATTTTACGAAGACTTCCTGGGAATTTTTCAACATAAAAATCCCGTTTCGTTACGTTGTCATCAGTATCAGAATTTTAGTTTCAGTGGGTTGTTGACTTCTATAAACAACCAATCTGCGTTTACCACAAAATACAGATCCAATTGTATTCACACAGCGCTCATGATATTTAGCAACTTCATCTACCTTGATAATACGTTTCACTATCGCACGAGATTTTTTTATGACGTGCATTTAGCACTATTATTACATTCGAATGTTTTTTTTAGTAACAATAAGTCTAACGAAAATAAAACAATACATTCGCACAAAAGTAAGACACATAAAATCAAATGATAAAGCTTTCACAGTACCAACAGAAGTGCACCTCCATACTCTGGCACACTTCTTATATTGATGCATTTCGTAAGAACAGGAGGATACCTGGATGTAAATGGCGTAAAAAATATTTTTAAAAGTGAAGAACCCTATGTCGTGTTTATGGTTGTAAAGGCAGAATACGTTAGAGGCAATCAATGCGAACCGTACTAGACGTAAACATTTTTTCGAGTAACGATGTATTTTTTACACACTGCAGCCAATTATGTTAATACGCACAACGCAGGTACGAATTTCCCTCGGCACAGGATTCACAGACCTGTGTGTTATTGTTTATCAAAACGATCGCATTAACATTATATTATTTAATTTGTTTAACCATGTTCCATTCATCCGACAATCTTGACAATAGTGGCGGAGTTCGTTTGCCTGTGTTTATTCAACTAAAGACTTTCTCATTTCAAGCTCATTTCAAGATAGTCTGAAGGTCATAGCGTGCATATTCTTGCACTCGTTTTGACATCTGTTATAATCCTATGATGTTAAAAGTATATGGGGGAGTCTAAAAATTATCGATGTCCATCCAAAAACTTTTAAAATCAGTTAAATCTAGCATCAGTTAGAATATCTTCATATTTGCCCACTTAAACAATACAACTTATTTCTCTAATACTTCTTTTATTTCCAAGCCGAATTGAAATTCTATGAACGATGATACTCCACGGGGTGGACCTAAAGGTGTTAAGAAAAAGGCACACTCTGGCATCCTTCACCCATGTATCGTGGGCCAAATGGATAGACGTCATTGAGACGTGCTGCAATCAAGTCGAACATAACAGCACCGGTTTCACCCCAACGGAATTGTTTTTAAAGGCTGAACCTAAGAGACCATGAGAGAGGTTCCAATCCACTTGCTCGGATATAGACAACGATGTAGAACATGACAAAAAATTACGATTCATACGACATCGGAGACTATACATTGGTCAAAACGAACCCGGCATCCAGCGCAGTTGCGCGAAAAATCGCGAAATTCTTTCATACGTACAAAAGGCCCTTCGCAGTTCTTAAGAAAAAAAAGGACCATTTTCGTTCCAATTGGATTATTACGTTCCAAGCAACAGACAAGTTTTACGTGTTCTGTTTCATAATGTGCGTAAAGTTAAGCGGAGCTCCACCAAAGTGCGGTAATAAAGAAAGCGGAAGTTTTCTGGGATAAAGCACGGATTTTTACCAGAATAACATACCACAGCATTGATAAGTTATTAAAATTATATAGTAATTGACGTTTGTTGCAAAAATCTCGAAAACGCCGGAATGAGGTATAGGAAAAAAAGGAAAGAGAGTTTCTCGATTCATTAAATGACCTTTTCGACATCGCGCATTCTGACGCTCTCATTAAAACCGAAGAAGATAAGCTTTTTTTATTAAATCAGCGAAAAAAAGGACGACCAGGCCTAATGCTCAAGCAGTTCTACTGCAGCAAGAAGAGTTTCGAAAAGTACTATTTGAAACCATAATAGAAGTGTAAAAGGGGTTCGCTCGCCTCGCCTTGAGCGCCACCTGGCGTGTACCTTATTCGATGTTCTTCTTGTACCGCATCACGTGCGTTCGGTCCGTTAAATTAGTTATTACATATATTCTCATTATTATTACTTAATAGATACTTAAACCTGTTTTATTCTTTTAAATAAATACTTATTAATGTATTCAGGCATTCTGATTATATCCAACATCGGTTATGGGCCCAGACAACGTAAGTAAATGACATAACCTAAAATTCATCACGTGCATAGAACTACCACGCGTACAGTCTAATAAGATATTTGAAACAAACAGAATAAAACCGATTTTTAAATCATCGACTGATTAAGCCGAAACTTAAAAATCATTCAATTATGAGTTCACAGAAAGCAAGTGAAACTAAGGAAGCTACCGACGTAGTGGTGTCTGAGACCAAGCCGCCCAAGAAGTCAGCTCCTACCGGTAAAGGTGCGCGTCAACGACGAACTGATTCGTACCGCCTCAAGAAGAACGAGGAAACCGATCGGGAAATTACAGCTGGTATATTTGCGCGTCTTAAGTTGACGGACACAACTGCAGTCACTGCAGTTCAGATACAAAGGGAGCGTCACCCTACCGTGGTTCCAATTAGTCTCAAGGGTCAACAGGAGTTGATTGCCAGAACATGGGACACGATGGAAGCTATCGGTACACGGCCGTTCCAGACATTGAATTCCATGGAAAATCGTCGAATATTCCAGAAGGGGATGTTAATAATATCTGAAGCCAAAGTGGCTTTTGCGCAGAGAGCGCACATTGATAAGCCGGACGAAGACCTACCATCTCGGAAATATTATAATGCTGAGGAACTCCGAGACATTAATAACATGGTGTCTTCGCTTCCATTGCCCCTCGCGATGTACTTAGAGTGCATCGGGAATGTTAAACAGGGTGCTAATATCGTTACCCCTGTACTATGCGAACATAGGAATCCAATGCTCAGTGGTGTGTTGAGCTATGCTCCACGACAGTTATTGCCACTGCTGCGTATTCTGCGGGCAGGAATCCCCCAGGCCGGAGAGGTTCATGTATTGGCTCAAGAACTAAAGTGATATTTGCGCGAAAAAGGTTTATTAAACCACGTTATATTAGACGATACAGCTACGGCAGAACAGAAAAGACTGCATAAATCATACGATGATAAAGCCATTGCAGCAATAGGGCTAAATATTGAGCCAAATCAACTAGTACACATAGAGGATTGTGTAACTTCTCATAAAGCATACTTAGCTTTAGAACAGGTTCATCAACCAAAATCAAGAGTGAGGATAATGCAACTGAAAAAGAAGCTTTATCAGTCCAAAAAAAAAGATGATACCATGTCAACGTATATATAAAAAATAAAAGTATTAGCTAATAATTTAAGAGAAGTTGGTTCTGAGCCACGAGATGAGGATCTAACATGTATTATATTAACAGGACTTCCAGATTCATATGAGAATCTAAACATGTCACTAGCAGGACTACCAGACGGCAGCTTTACTTCAGCAGAAATAATTGAAGTTTTACTGACCGAGTTTAATAGACGTAAGACTAGGAATGCAAAAGAAGACGTAGACCATAAAGAGGCATTACATTCGAGAGGAGTCAAACAGGTACCATTCAAAAACACATTGTTCAATAGACCAAAGACTGCATTTTATAAACACTGTGAGAAACAAGGGCATGAAATAAAGAATTGCTGGCTGAAAAACGAAGGTAAGAACCAAAACTACCAACAAAGTGCAAGGTATGACATATTTTTAATGAACTGTTTTTATTGATCTATGCACTCTATATCTTGTTTATGTATCTGTATTGTAGAAGAGATAGAACTACAGTCTTCATCAAGCAGTGGAACAGAACATATTGAACACCATGCTGCAGATATTTCGTTTGCGCTTGAATTTCTTGATGAACTTGACCCAAGTAACGCGAAGAAACGAAAAGGAAGGATACAAGTCATTATCGAAAACCCTGTAGCAGTGTTAGACAATTGTAAAATAAGTGATCGTGAAGCAGTTCGTGTTATAATTACTACTGCTGAAGCTCTAAACCATGATTTAGATAAACTAATAATAAATAGATCTTCGATACAACGCTGTCGACGTTACCTTCGTACAGAACGGACCATAAAGCTGGCGTTCCACGTTACGCGACAATCGATTTTCGACGTATGGATTGTGAATTAGAAAAATTTTAATGTCAGTGCCGCTGTCGAATATATATTAAAACAGTTGTTATTGTGTGTTGACAAATGAAGCTATAAAATGTATAAAAATGACAATTAGAAGTGTTTGTCAAAAAATTCAACAGAGGTATGAAAACATATTGTACTTTTTAATTGAAAACTTTGTGTATTAGAATTAATAATTACGATCTTTAAGAACATTTAGCTGTTGTTCAATCACGGTCGTTCGCTTTTATTAATATTATATTATTTACATATATTCATTTTTATAGATGGGATAAAGCGGGCCATAATCAAGCTAGGTTTTTAGCTTCAAATTGCTCGTGGCTTCAAGGAAATCTTGTATTTTCAAGTATCGTTATTGAAGCCTTACCCAATACTTCTCAAGGCGCAAATGGTTCATATTCTTGGGAGCAAAATAGAGAACTTCCAATCGGTAGGTGCTGGAATCTACTGTTCACAGCTTAATATCTCACAAAAAATTGGCATAAATTCAAGAACGTCAATCTTCGCAGCAGAATGCTGTGCCATGAATCGAACATTAGATCTGACCATGTCTCATACTAGGGGAAATTTCCTTATTGCTTCCGACTTTCTAAGCGTAATTAAATCACTGCAAAAGCCAGTTTTTCATTACAATAAAAATATTCATCTTGTTGAAATTAAAACTAAATATGCCACCTTTGTTTCTAATAGTAATAATCAAAATTTTGTCACGTTTATTTGGATTTCGGCACATATCGGAATTAGCGGTAACGAAAGGGCGGACTCCCTCGCAAAAGAAGCGGCAGGTGAAATGCCTTCCCCAGATAACAAAGTTCCACTTACTGATTTACTCTGTGGCTTTAAAATTCAAGCAATGTACTCGTTGCTTGAATTATTAATAATTATATTAAAGAGCAAAGTTTTTTTAAAGGTATCAACTTTTTTCGTTATTTTCACAAAGATTGGGGTAAGCCGTGGTTTACTGGGCGCGAGCCCAGTTCCGAATGGTTCCGACCATTATAATTTAAACGCCTCATTAGCCAGAGTTAATTTTGTTTTCAACAATGAGTGTAGGTGTGAAGCGGAATTTGAAAATCTCGACCACGTCATCTGGCAATGCCCAGATTACGAGGATGAGCGCAAACTACTGCGAAGACTACCTCTCAGGCGTAGGTTCCGCTTTCCTCTTAGCATTCTCTCTTTTCTATTTGGTCCCGATATTAGTGATCTGCGTATTATCTTTAATTTCCTGAAACAGTGTTCTTTAAGAATTTAAGTATAGTTTAAGAATTTATCTATTAACATTGTAGTATTAATGAATAATTGTATTTTTCTTTTCTTATTTCTTAATTTGTATTTACTTCTGTATAATTTACATATGTATGAATGTAACCTAACTACTGTATTGATCCATTGTACTACATGTACTATTATACCTACTGTAAAATAACTGTAATATAGGGTGCGGCAGAGATACCTACCATATTTTAAAATGATACAGTGCCACCTATCGGTAAGTTAGCGAAACAACCCGATGCTCATTTGAAAGAGGACGGATGCCTATTTTATTCATTAGCACAGTTGATCGCCATGGCTGACTGGTCTGTCGAACAGCGCGCATATGCGGTTGAGTCGTATTTTCGCCATAACGATTCCTACATTCTAACGGTTCGCGACTTTCGAAAACGTTTTTCTTTAACCGGTAAAAAGGAGATTTTCACGCCAAAAACATTGAAGCTATGGGTCAAAAATTTCCGAGAGAATGGCTCTGTGTGTAAAAAAAAAACCTCCTGGTTTGCCAAAAAGTGTAAGAACCTCGCCTTTGATCGCGCGCGTCTGAGAAGCAATTCAAAAAAGACCAAGCCGCTCCGCCCGAATGCACGCAAAAAATCTGTATGTGTCTGACCGTACGGTAAGACGAATACTCCACGAGGATTTAAATTATCATCCATATAAAATTCTGTATACGCAACAACTCCTCCCCGCCGATCATGCCGCGAAAATCGCGTTCAGCGAAACGATGTTACAGAAACTCGAGTCGAATGCAATTCCACTGAACGCGATCATGATTACAGACGAAGCGCATTTTCACCTAAACGGCGACGTTAACAAACAAAATCTTCGTTACTGGAGCGACAAGAATCCGCGCATCATTCATGAGAAGCCCCTTCATTCGCCTAAAGTCACCGCATGGATAGGAGTAGCGGCGTGGGGTGTGATCGGTCCCTACTTCTTCGACGGAACCGTCAACGGCGACCGTTACAAACAGCTGTTGCAAGATTTCATTCGCCCCGAACTCGCGCGGAGGAGGAAATTATCGCGTACCTGGTTCCAGCAGGACGGAGCGACTTGTCATACGGCCAGAGAAACGACGACTTTGTTAAGACGAATGTTTGGTAACCGCTTAATTTCGAGAGGCGCCGAAGTTGTCTGGCCGTCGCGCTCGCCCGATCTTTCTGTTTGCGATTTTTTTTTATGGGGATATCTGAAGTCAAAAGTATACGAAACCAAACCTCGAGACTTGGAGGCCCTCAAGACTGAGATTCGGCGTCATTCGGCGGCTATTCCGACGACCATGTTGGAAAAAGTTTACGATAATTTCGTTTTACGGCTGCAGAATTGTATCGAAAATCGCAGTCATCATTTAAGTGATGTAATTTTTAAAACTACACGACTATCCGAATAAATGAATATACCAAAAAAATGTGCTTTCTTTCTCTTTTTAACGAGCATAAGGTCGTTTCGCTAGCTATCCGATAGGTGGCGCCGTATCGATTTAAAATATGGTACGTTTCTCTGCCGCACCCTGTTATTGTACTTTATGACTGCCGTATAAATCTCACATAATTTAAGGCAATAATAAATAAATAATAAAATGGTTCATATTCTAAGCGTGGAAGACCTGAAAAAGATTTTCAATCTTCCACCATCAAAACCAAAATGCGAAAAATAAAAGACAGTCCAATTTACAAATCAAGAAGAATTGTTTATGGACAGCGAAGTACATCTCCAGAAAGCAGGGAAGAGACACTCTGCGAGTATTGTTATAGAACTTTCCGAAGCATCCCCTAAAAGAGTCGGTCAGCTTGTCCTTATTCGAAACTCGAATCTTCCCCTGAGCCAATGGGAACTTGGTCGAATTATCGCGTATCACCCAGGAGCCGATAGCCTTGTTCGCGTAGTTACCATTAAAAGTGCACAATCCGAATACAAACGACCGCTCTCAAAATTTTGCTTTGTTCCGATTTCGCTCAATGGCGAAAACCACGCCGCGACGTAATTCGTAAACTGCGTTCCGAAACATAACCTATTGTCCATGCGTCCGCGAAAAACTTTTCAATTATCTATTATATTTTGATTTTAGTTTTAAGTTCGAATATAAACGTAAATACTGTAATCACCTTTTGCGTAGTTGTCCACGCCCATGTAAGAGAGATTGAATAAAGTCATTCACTTCACCGTGTCACCAAACTGACTGTCATTGTTGAATTCGTTCATTCAACGGGGAGGTGGTGTGTTGGGAATCGTTCGAACACGCTAGAACGCACTGCGGAATAGACCGCGTCAGCGCACTCGGTTGAGAAAAATGCCAACTACCTAGCGTTCGGGCATGCGCCTTACCCACCGAATTTTTGCGGGATTTTTGTCAAACCCGTTTTTCGAATACAGTCGTTGACGAACCGCCAATCGAATAACCAAACCCAACCATTTTCGCTTTACCTATCTTTATTATTTTTGTATTGTTACAATTAAGCGTTTTTCGTTACGTGTAATTTACGTGTTTATTAAATAAACTGAAAATCAATTGAGCTATACGTCGTGCTTTCAATTTTTTGGAAAATTCACCGGATTGCCCTCGAAAATCCAACCTCTTATAAAAGGTTGATAAGCTCCCGGTTAACCCGTCATCCAACAACGCGTTTCATTTATATTACAATTTTAAGTTCATTTGTATCAGCTTACATTCCGACGTTGTTCTTAGTATTGAATATATTTTTAACCGACTTCGAAAAAGGAGGAGGTTACTCAATTCGATCAGTATTTTTTTTTTTTTTTTTTTTTCCCCCCTATGTATGTTCGCCGATTACGCCTAACTGGGTGGACCGATCGAAATGAAACCTTTTACATATGGTTGGTGCTGACTCCCCATTGGTACCATTATCAAAAAATTTTTCATTTTTTAATTGCAAAGTGTTGTTATTGCAAAACAACCGGCAACTTTTTTCTTTTTCTATGTATGTTCGCCGATTACGCCTAACTGGGTTGACCGATCGGAACGAAGCCTTCTGCATCTGGTGGGTTCAGGCTCCCCATTGGTACCATAATCAAAAAATTTTTCATTTTTTAATTGCAAAGTGTTATTGCAGAAAAACCGTCAACTTTTAAAATAAACTTTTCTCGATTTTAGTGCGCTTTCAATATCTTATCGCGGACATGATTCTGTACAATTTTGTTCATATACAAATTTTGCGGAAATGTTTAGTTTTCGAGATATTAGCGAAAAAAATTGTTATTAACTTTTGAAATTAACTTCGAACGATTTTAATGTCCTTTTGATATGTCGTCAGGGGCATGATTCTGGACAACCTTTTCCTTATGCATAATTGACGGAAAACTTTTGTTTTCGAGATATTAGCGAAAATTGTTATTAACTTTTGAAATCAACTTCAAACGATTTTAATGTCCTTTTAATATGTTGTCAGGGGCATGGTTCTGGACAACCTGTTCATTATGCATAATTGACGGAAAGCTTTAGTTTTCAAGATATTAGCGAAAAAGGAAATTGGAAAACGAATATCCATGTTGTCTTTTGCTTAATTATGTTCATGGCATTTACGCAGACAAAAAAAAACCCGGAAGAACTGTCTCACAGTATCCTATACAATTCTCCCCATTCCACTAAAAAGCGTGAAATAAAATAATTTTCAGAAAAAAAAAATACACCGACTTCGAAATGCACTAAAAAGTATAAAATAATTTCTATTTCCTAATGAAGTAATTTCTATTTCATTCAATCATACAATTACGTAACAGATATGAATGAAACCTATTTACTCGTTAGGTATTATATTAAATACATTTCAACCTTTTCGGAGGCGGCGCAAAATTAAAAGATTATTTTGAATATGTTATTTAATTTTGCGCCGCCTCCGAAAAGGTTGAAATGTATTTAATATAATACCTAACGAGTAAATAGGTTTCATTCATATCTGTTACGTAATTGTATGATTGAATGAAATAGAAATTACTTCATTAGGAAACAGAAATTATTTTATACTTTTTAGTGCATTTCGAAGTCGGTGTATTTTTTTTCTTAAAATTATTTTATTTCACGCTTTTTATCGGCCGACAAGACGTGTTTGTAGAAACAGTAGAAAATCAGCGACTGCATGTTGACTCATACACCACCAGAGACACGGAGGCATACGTAGAATTCAATATATTAGTAACAATAGTTTTTCGCTAATAACTCGAAAACTAAAGCTTCCCCTTAATTGCGGATAAGGAAAAAGTTGTTCAGAATTGTGACCCTGATAACATATTAAAAGGACATTAAAATCGTCCAAAGTTGATTTCAAAACTTTTCAACAATTTTTCGCTAATATCTCGAAAACTAAAGCTTTCCGCGAAATTTTTATATGAACAAAATTGTTCAGAATTATGTCCGTGATAAGATATGAAAAGCGCACTAAAATCGAGAAAAGTTTATTTCAAAAGTTGTCGGTTTTTTTGCAATAACAACACTTTGCAATTAAAAAATGAAAAATTTTTTGATAATGGTACCAATGGGGAGTCAGAACCTACCAGATGCTAAAGGTTTCGTTCCGATCGGTGCATCCAGCTAGGCGTAATCGGCGGGCACACATAGAAAATAATAATAATAATAATAATAATAAAAAAAAAAAAAAAAAATATACTGATCGAATTGAGTAACCTCCTCCTTTTTCGAAGTCGGTTAAAAACAGTTGATTGAGCCGAGAAACGCGTACATGTGTGCATGCACGTAAATCTGTGCATGTACATATAATATATCCAGAATTTGACTTGGAATGCTATGAACGAAACCCGTGTTTAAGCAGAAATATGCGCTGGCAATTTTTAATGACTATCGCGGCAGGAGCTCGGCTCCACGGTACGGTTCACTTCGAACCGTCCCGTTCACAAAGGTCTAGATAGACCATAGTTACATTCTATACACACTAACACCTACTTCGCGGCGTGCTGTCGAGTTATATGTATAGAAAAAAAAAATAGCTATACAAGCTTTGCCTATGTTCGGCTGTACAAAGGTTGACATGTTCAAGAAAATCTTTTAATTTTGCGCCGCCTCCGAAAAAGTTGAAATGTATTTAATATACTACCTAACGAGTAAATAGGTTTCACTCATATCTGTGACGTAATTGTATGATTCAATGAAATAGAAATTACTTCATTAGGAAATAGAAATTATTTTATACTTTTTAGTGCACTTCGAAGTCGGTGTATTTTTTTTTCTGAAAATTATTTTATTAGTGCATTTCGAAGTCGGTGTATTTTTTTTCTGAAAATTATTTTATATATTTAATTATATTCGCCTTTAATCATTTCTCATGAGCCCGAGATTTCTAAGAGCTTTTGATTATTTAAAATACGTATACTCGATTACGCTGGATCTGATGGTGCGAGACATAGCCGCACGAGATACCTTATATTGCGAAGTCGAGATAGTTAATCCACATCACCCACGGTGGTGCGAGACATAGCCGCACGGTGTGCTTGATATCTTTGCATATTTAGTCGGCTCATGGGGAGACAACGACGAGGAGGTCGTAGATACCAATTACGTAAGATCCTACGCACCCTATACCTACTCTGACTAGCTCCTACTCCGCGACCAGTTATCCGCGAAGTTAAGTATCGGTTATTACCTATTGATATATCTGTGAAGAAGATCACAGTGAAGGATCTACTACCTAAGGATCCGAGACGAGAAATCTATTGTAAAAGTTAAAGAGGAAGCTTCGGGTAAGTACTGTGTCATACTTGTGCACCCTGGGATCCCTGACATACGACGGGCGCATGTACCGCGTGGTCTAAAAGATTGTCAATTCAACAACGATTCCGGACCTTCATGTTGATATCAGCAAAGGTACCATCCAGGACGTGACAATTGAAAAAGTAGAATAGTTATCTGGCAATCAAGCACTGGCATTGATGGTTGATGCCAATTTTTTAACACATCAATATAAAATAATACGTCAGCAGGCTAAAAATGTGAATTGCAAATTATGGGTTGATTTTAACCCATTTAACAGATGGCAATATTGCCTTTTGGATGCCAGGGGATTCATTAACAAAGAAGAGAAAAACACCCATCTAGTGACCAGCCATCTGCTCTCAGCCACTTGAGAAGTAACCAGGTCGAACAACTTGACCAAGGTACCGCCGAACAAGTGACCAGCCTGCCTCCAATCACCTTCACAGAGACACTAGCCAGCCATCTTAGAGCCAGCCAACCGACAACTACCTTGGAACATACACCTGGACACTACCTCAGGAAGACACCCCAGTAGAATTTAAGTCCCCTACATATACACAATACAACACTACACTATAGCGCGTTTAAATTTCATTTAGTTTTTGTATCATATCTTTCTTAAATTTTGTCATTTCTCTTTCCCAACTTTGTTTTTTTATACATTATTTTTGCTCGAGCGTCCACCTCCAAGACTTGAAAGCATCGGTTACCGCGATGTTTCCTCTAAGGGGGGAGATGTTATATACGTCAATTATTTTTTAAATTATGGTGGCAAACAAAGTGCATTATAGGCGTTTAATAGTAATCGAGGATAACTCACGCTCTACGCTATGTCAATTAGCAGAAATGATAAATAAATAAAAATCAACCATCCACAAACATATCGTGAAGCTTGGTCACGTAAATTCGTACAATGTATGGGTTCCCCTCGAATTAACGGAAAAAAATCTGATGGATCGCATCTCCATTGCGATTTGCTGTACAAACGAAATGAGGAGGCGCCATTTCTGTGACAATTAGTAACGGGGGACGAAAAATGGTTAAATTATAAAAATGTGGAGCGTAAAACGTCTTAGAGAAAGCGTGATGAACTTACCATCCCAAAAGTCGGTCTTCATCCGAAGAAGGTAATGCTCTGTGTCTGGTGGAATTGGAAAGGAATCCTTTATTATAAGCTTTTACCTAACAATGAAACAGTTAATTCTAAAAAGTATTGCTCTCAATTAAATAAACTGAAAACAGCAATCGAACAAAAACGTCCAGAAATCGTGAATCGTAAGGGCATCGTATTTCATCAAGACAATGTGAGGCCTCATATGTCGTTGACAACTCGACAAAAGTTGTTAGAGCTAGGATGGGATGTTTTACCCCATCCACCATATTCACCGGACCTCGCGCCTTCAGATTCCCGCTTATTCCGATCATTACAAAATTCCCTTAATGAAAAAAATTTCAATTCTTTGATCAAAATACAAATTTATTTAGAAAACTTTTTCGCTGAAAAACCTGAGACATTCTAGAAGGACGGAATTCAAACCCACCATAAAAATGATTAAATAGAAAACTCAAAGTAGAAAGAAAGAAAGAAAGGTATAAAGAAGAAGAGCCATTGTTAATTGTGTTCAGAGGGGACACGTTACCGACCACACTATTTTAGGATACATTGTAGAGAATGGGATGATACGCCCTTCAAAAAATAAAACAACCGCCCTTATGCGTTTTCCCGAACCGCGGATCATAAAGTAGATACAGTCTTTTCTCGCGTTGTTAGGTTATTTCCAAAAATTTATACAACACTATTCTATTATCGCGAAGCCGTTAACCGATTTGTTGAAGGCGAATGTTACATTTGAAAGAGAAGAACACTGAGGGAGGCCAAAAGAATGGCGAGACAAGAAATAGAAATAATGAAGAAGAAAGCAGATGACAAGCTAATTGAAGGTTTGATCAAACTCATACAGGAAAGGGTACTTGAAATAACCTTTGTCGATCAAGTCACAGCAGCTAAGTATAGAATCGATGTAATAAATGGTGCAGTGGGAGCATTTGTTCTAACAAGGTTCAGAAAAGGCGTGATCCGGGACTGCATCGGAACAATGGAGGAGCTAAACGAAGAGGCTATATGTGGCCAGGGACAGTTTGTGTTAGAAAGACTAAGTAGAAGACAAGTGAAATTAGCATTTAAGGCTCATTATCACTTGTAACGAACAGTTCAATAAATGATTTTTAATCGACTTATTGACATTACTTTCAGGACATACCCTGTACTCAGAAAACATCATTTTCGCGGAGGTACAGCTCAGAATAAGCCTTTTATAAGCGAGAAGAAAAGAAGAAAGAGATTAGATTTCGCAAAAGAATATTTATGCAGACATTTTGATTTTTGGAAAGAAACTATATTTACGGATGAAAGTAAAGGTTCTGGGCAGGAAACAAAATTCAAAAATACCATGTGCATCGTGTAGCGCGACTCAAGTGGACCACGAGTACCCATGTTTGGCGTTCCAAATCGCCGTCGTCGCTCCAAAAGAGGAGAAAATGTCTCCCGACCGGTCGAAGTACATCGGACATACGGCGCTCTTACTCCGGCCAGAAGAAAGCTCCTCTGTGCAAACCTTTCACCGTCTGCACCACCAACGGTCTGCACTACGCCGGGCCGTTCCTCAGAACTTGGAACAATGCCACGATCGTGAAGGAAGTTCTGAAGAATGACGACCTCTTGCAGCTACTGAAACCGAACGATGTGCTGATCGTCGATCGCGGATTCCGCGACGCTGTGGACTACATGGAAAACCTAGGTTACAAAGTCGTCATGCCAGCAATGAAAGGCAACAGGAAGCAGCTTCCTTGCAAAGAGGCCAACTTCTCTCGACTGGTTACGAAGCTTCGTTGGATCGTTAAAGCTGTGCATGGTCGCGTCGCTCAGCGGTATAAAATGCTGCACCATACCCTCGACAATAGAGCGCTCCCCAAAGTGCGTTCGCTTTGTCGCGTCGTCGGCTACTTGGAAAACAAATACGACCAGCGATCGTGGGGAGACGTTCATATGTCTTCCGAGATCATTGATCGCATGCAGCGACGCTTGGGAGAACCGAACACCCTTGGAGAGCAGGTGCAACGAGAGAGGTGGAGTCGCAGAAGCACACTTCTGCAACGGATTTCGGCCACCACCCTGACCAATTTCCCGAAACTGATTCGAGATCACTTACTTCTATTGACCTCGGGGGCCCATATCAAATCGATCTTGCTCAATCATACTTAGCGGAATTGATGGAAGCCGACACCAACAACGTCTCCATGATGTTCGTAAAAGAAACACCGAACATCGTCCGTTTAGAAATCAGGTCGCGACATGCGAACGCAAAAACTTACCGAGTCTACATCGATTACGAACCGAAAATGGACCAGGTTGAAGGAATTCGGAGATATTGGTGTGAGTGCTCGATTGGGAAGCGGACAGTAGGCTGCTGCTCGCATGTGGCCGCTGCGATCTTCTACTTGGCCCATGCTCGGTACCTCCCGCAGATTCTGCGCCCGGCTGCACAGTTAACGGAGCTCTTCGTGCCATCCGGAGGAGAAACAGAAGTAGAAGGGAGTGACAGCGAGGCTTGAATATCTAAAATAAACGATACCTCTGTGATTCTGTCGAATGCACTGAAATGTGTTTTTTTTAGTTCGTGAATGTGTTTTCCGATCCGAATCAAGTCACGAGTGCTTCCAGAGCGGCTTTCTCGTGCTTATATTGTGGTTGGTGTGCGAAATGTGTAAAATCGGGTGCGACAAACAAGGGTTTTTTCGAAATTGAAGTATCGGGCTCCCAATGGATTTTCGATTGGGGTATCGCATTTTGTTCGCCTCCAAGGGGGACACAAATTGAGTGTGTAGCTAGAGTACCAATACTTTGTACGCTCATCAGAAAGTATGTTTCTCCAGCTTTCCAAAGAACACTCGATCAGCTCTGTAGCCCTAAACGCGGCTGAGATATGAGCATTTCAAGTCGCCGTATGTCCGACGTACTCCCGGTCGGGAGACATTTCCGCCTCTTTTTGGAGCGACGACGGCGATTTGAAACGCCAAACATGGGTACGCGTGGTCTACTCGAAGCGAGCTACACAATCCATATGGTTTTTTTTTTTCAATTTTTTTTTTTCCGGGGCCAAAAAGTGTATCTTATGCGCCGAAACCCTTTTAAAGAATTATCAAGAGAAGTGAAATAAATGTGTTTAATTTTTAATATTTAAATTCAATAGACTGGCCCTATGTGGAAAGAGTCAAACAGTGTTATGTATGCTGGAAATACGGACATACTCAGAGGTTTTGCAAAGTGAGGAGGGCGCTTTGTGGTAGATGTGGAGAGGAGAAGCATGGCGTGTGTGAAAAGGTAGAGAGATGCATAAACTGCAAGGGAAGTCATGCAGCGTTTGCGAGGTGCTGCTGGGCATACCAGAAGGAGTTCGCCATAAAAAAGGTTATGGCATATAAAAATGTGGCGTTTGAGACGGCAAGAGTAATATTCGAGAGAGCGGCAGGGATAAAGGGATTGAAGGCGGATATTGAGGATTGGAATGGTTACGAGAGTAAGGAGTTCCCGAGATTGGAGAAAAAGAAAGTCAGAAGAGTATTTGCGAAAGCAAGGGGTATGAAGTTAAAAGAGAGAGTGGGGGAGAGTAGCAGTAATAAGGAGGAAGATGTGAATAAGGGTGCTATTGGAGGCGCAAATTGGGCGGAAGTGGTACGCGGGGGAAGGAGAAGGGGGAGCGAAAGGGAGGATGAGGAGTTCAGACAGCCGAAAGAGAAAATGAAGAACAGGAAAGTTTTGAGACAAAGAACAGGTTCGATAAACTGACTGAGGAAGAGGAGGGAAGGAGGATTGTAAAAAGGAGTAAGAACGTGACGGGAGGTTTGACGATCAGGAGAAGATATCCTTTCCCCCACGACCTGGTGGGCGAAGAACCGGAGGGGGAGGCGGAATATCAAGAGTATAAGTTGGTAGTGGAGAAGAGGAAGGAAAATGAAATATTCTTGAGGTGGGAAATTCTTGAGTTGGCAAACGTGGTGACTACAGCGCCACTTGAAGTGAAACGGAAGCGTGGAGAGGTAGAAAAAGACGTAAAAGACGCGGAGAAGGACGGTCATTTTTATTTCGAACACGTAGGTGAGAACATCGAAGTAGCTAGCGTAAAAGGAAAAAACGAAGTTCGAGAAAGAGAGGACAGAGACGAAAGTGGAAAGGACGAGTGCATAGAGAGCAAGGACTCAAGTAGAAGTAAGAAATTAGATAACATAAGGGAGGATGTAGAAAATAAGGGAAAAGTACAATCGAACAAAGACTCAAACAACAGCAATAGTAATAGGAATAGTAGTAATAGTGTAGAATATAAGGAAAAAAATCAACAAAGGGGTAGATAAAAGGAAATAAAAGGGTATGAAACGGGGGAAAATAAGAAAAAGGAATGGGCAGTTGAACTGTATGAGGAGGACGCCACGTGGGAAGAATATGTGGTGTGTTGCGTATTAAGAACGGGGAGGAGGAACGAAGAGAAATAATTTAATAAAAATCTATAGATTTGTACAGGGGGCGGGAGTGAATATTAAGACTAGAATGGTTGGTTTTATCCGAGCTGAGGTGACGACGAGGAGTAGAGAAGAAGCCAACAACTTGTTGAGGAGATCCAGCGGTAAAGAGGAGAAATTGTCCACCTTCCTCTCCAGAAGGATGAAATACAGGAGGGGCGTAATCTTTGAGTGGGAAGACTCCGTAGAGGAGTTGAAGAAGGAGGCAACCCCTGGACAAGGGAGCTTTGTGCTGGAGCGGATGAAGAAGAAGAGAATTGTGGACGGGAAAGTAGTGTTTGAACCTTTGAGCTCCATAATGATTATATTTAGGGGGGCGTATTTTGTCTACGAGGTTGCTAATCGGACAAGAGCACGTAGGGATTAAAATAGAACCCTTTATGGAGCCGGTAAAGCAGTGCTTTAGGTGCCTAAAATTCGGACACATTCAGGCAGCATGCAGAGAACAGGTGAGGAGATGTGCGGTCTGCGGTGAAAACGAACATGGGCAATGCGAAAAGAGCCCCAAGTGCGTGAATTGCGGAGGTGAGCACGGCTCTCTAGCCAGATTATGTTGGGTATGGCAGAGAGAGGCGGCGATAAGAAAGGTAATGGCATACCGCAACGTAGAGTTTAACACTGCAAGAGGAATTGTCGCCAGATCACTGATGTAAGGGCGTTATAAGAGATTGGCCGGGGACTATGGAGGAACTGAAAGACGAGGCGATGCCTGGACAGGGGCAGTTCGTATTGAAAAAACTTAGAAGAGGACCGAGAGAAGAGGGAAGAAGAGGAAGAGGAAGAGCCTTTATTGATTGTGTTTAGAGGTGATAAGCTGCCAACGTCGTTATTAATAGGTCAAGGGCATGTGGGTGTTAAGATTTGGCCCTATATTGAAAAAGTGAAGCAATGCTATGTCTGTTGGAAGTATGGTCACACGCAAAGATTTTGTAAAGTTAGGAAACCTTTATGCGGTAGGTGTGGTGATGAGAGGCATGGTGTGTTCGAGAGTCTAGCGAAGTGCGTTAATTGTAAAGGAGATCATGCGGTGTTTTCGAAAGACTGCTGGATTTATCACAAAGAGTTCGCGATTAAAAAGATAATGGCGTATAAAAATGTGGCGTTCGAGACAGCGAGGAACATGATAGAAAGGGCAGCAGGGATTGAGGGGTTGAGGTTAGAGGGGGATGATGATGGTGAGTTTGAGAGTAGGGAATTTCCGAAATTAACCAGGAAAAAAGTTGTGGAAATGTGGGAAAGTAAGGAGGTTCCAATTCATGAGGAGGTGAAAGTGATCAGAAAGGGATTTGCGAGGTCAAGAGGAATTAAATTAAAGGAGAGACATGTAGGAGGTGAAAGAAGAGAGAGGAGAGAGGAAGAGGGGAAGAGCCAGGAGAAGGATAGAGATGGAGATCAGGAGGTATGGGCAGATGTAGTGAGAGGAGGAAGAAGAAGGGAAGATGGCAAGAAGATGTGTCATTTGTAGAGATAGAAACCACGGACAATGCAAAAAGAAACCTAAGTGCGTCAACTGTGGGGGCGAGCACGGATCCTTAGTTATGGCATACAAAAACGTCGAATTTGAAACGGCCAGGGGGATAGTAGCCAGATCTACGGGAGATTTTGAAATGGACAGAACGGGAGGAATCGAGGAGTTCGCAGGGAGTAGTGGTGATTTTCCTGCTTTAGCGGTAAGAGAAAGGAGAGAAACGTGGGAGAAAAAAGAAGTATCAATTCAAAAAGAGGTGTAATTAATCAGAAGACTTAGACAGGACAGGAATGGTAGGAGAAGTGGTAGTGGAGAACAAGGAGAAGGCAGAAAGGCTACTTTTAGCGAACTCGCAAGAAGAAGCCCGGAAGAGAGGAAAGGTGAGGAGGAGGAAAATTGGGGACAAGTAGCGAGTGGAGGAGGAGAGAAAAAAGGTATGAAGGACAGAGAGGGAGAAGGCTGGAAACAAGTAGGAAGAGGTTTGAGGCCTGCGTGCCACAATGAAGAAACAGACGGATTAGTGACGGGAAATAGGTATCTCTGCCTAGAATGCAAGGAGAAGACTGAAATGAAAGAAAAGGAAGGAAAAATACAGATATTGAAGAGAATACCGTTACCACATGTAATGGTAGGAGAAGAGCCGGAAGGGGAATGTGAATATGAGAGGTTGGAATGGGCGCTAAATAAAGACGAGATGGAGAAGGAGAGGAGAAGGGTGAAGAAAGAAAAATAAATGAACAGTTAGTGGAGTTAGAGAAGAGGAAGGAAGACGAGATATTGAAGGAAGTGATCAAAATGCTGAAGGAGAAAAATCTTGAAGAGAAATTTCATGACATAATAAGAACCAGAAAATATAGAGAGAAGAGGATGGTGAGGCCCGACCCTAAGGAGGATTGGAACGCGGTTACTACACCCCCTTTTGAGTTGGAGATAGATCAGAGGACAAAGGACAGATTACGAAGGAGGGCTGGAAAAGAGAGGGCGGAGTTAAGAAAGAGGAAAGAGGAAGAGGAGATTGAGGAGGTAATTCGCAGGGAAGGCTGGAAGAGGATAAGAGAGAGGAAACAGAAGACACGAGAAGAAAGGTCAGCCCCTGGTGAGGACGGAATTGGGTATGATGTGATGAAATTATGGACGAGAGGATGGAAGGAAGCGATCCTGATAATTTATAATGAGGTATGGAACAAGGGAGAAGTCCCAAAATGTTGAAAAAAAGCAATAGTAAAATTTATTCCTAAGCCGCAAAAAAGAGCTCTGCGGCCAATATCGCTAATGAATTGTCTGGGAAAAACGCTGGAAAGAATGGTAAATGAAAGAATGAGAGTGTGGGCAGAGGAAGAAAATAGGATGAACATTAATCAAAATGGTTTTAGGACGTGGAGGTCGACTATGGATAATATCAGTATTCTGGTCAATGGAATCAGGGAAAACTGGGGAAAAGGAAGGAAGGTGATGGCTGCTTTTATTGATGTCAAATCGGCGTATGACAATGTCAAACACGATGGGATGATACGAGGGCTGAAGGAGATGGGGTGCCCGACGAAGATGTCGAGATATATTGAGTCATGGTTGAACGAAAGGAAGATTGAGATAAGGATGGTGGACGGAAATGCAGTAAGGATGAAACTACAGAAGGGGCTACGACAGGGATCAGTTTTGAGTCTTCTGTTATATAATTTGTACACGGTGGGAATCGTGGAGAGGCTGAGAGAGATGGGGGTTGGGATACTTCAATATGCAGATGATATTGTGGTGCTTGTAGAATTCGAGGATAGGAGGGAAGGGAAAAGCAAAATAGAAGAGGCGATAAGTAGATTGAAGGGGAATCTAGGAAAGATAGGACTAGCAATAGCAGCGGAAAAAACGCAGATAGTGAAATTTGACAATAACAAGAGGAGGAGAAGATTAATTAAAGAGGAATTCAATGTAGAGGGAGAGAAGATAGAGGAAGTGGATTCAGCAAAATTTTTAGGAATTGATAGGGCGTTGGAGTTCGGGAAACATACGGACTATGTTGTGACAAAGTTAAAAAGGAGAATAAATGTATTAACCGTTTGAGTCCCAGGGGATATTGAAAAAACACTGTCGAAGAATCCCAAACAGCGCAACGGCGCTTTCTCTAAATGAGTACGAAAAGACCCAAGCAGCGCGATAGCGCTTGTTTTATTTTGTGTCGAGAAATACCAAGTGGCGCGATCGCGCTTTGTTTATTTTACATCGATGAATCCGAAACGGAGCAATAGCGCCTCTTGTTGTGTTAGGTCATGTGATTCTTCATCGTTTTCTCATCGCTCCGTTACATTCATTGCAGCTTGCAAAGTGATCGGACATATTCTTGCGTAAGTGCTTCTCATTGTTAATAATTGTGTGTTTCAAAATGATTAGACGAAGCAACGCAAAAAGTAAGTAAAAAATTAATCTAAATTTACTGTTTAACTTTTCTAAATGTGGTGTATCCCCAAAAAGGTACAATGAGTCGAAAAGGAAAATCTATGAGCATAATCACAAATCCATGTGATCATATTATTGACAACGAGGATGACTACATTGTTCCTGTAAACCGCAACAGAAAACGCATTCTGAGTACTTCAGAGGATAGTAATAGTGATTTATTGCTTCAATGTCCACTAAACAGTTTACGAGTTTCTGAAGACGTTTCTAATCAACGTGATTCACTCGAGCACAGTGAACAATCTGGTTCGCGATGTAACTTCTCTAGCCAGAGTAAACCCATTGAATACTTCGAACTATTTTTTGATTCGACACTATGGTCACTAATAGTTGAAGAAACCAATAAATATGCGGAGTCTTCAAGGCATTTACAAAGAGAATTAGAAGCATTTGAAGCAGAGATTTGGACAAATGTTACCGTTTTAGAGATGAAGGCATTTATAGCAGTGATTTTGAAAATGGGAATTACGAGAAAACCCACTATACGTTCGTATTGGTGCCAAAATTCGCGTAGCATACCTTGGTTTCGAAGAATGTTTTCTCGAAACAGATTTCAACAAATTTTGAAATATTTTCATTTAATTGACAACTCTTTATGTTTTCCACCTGCTCACGATAAATACGATCCCTGTGCAAAATTTAAGCCACTTGTTGAGCACGCTAACAAAGTATTCAAATTACATTATAAACCACACAAAGAATTATCAATCGACGAGTCGTTGGTTGGGACGCTATGTCATTCTAGCATAACGCAATACCTGTCCAATAAAAAACACCATCGTTGGGGAATAAAATTCTGGATGCTGTGTGATTCCATTTCAAAATGTTGTTTGGCGTTCTCTTGCTATAAAGGTGCAAAAGAGGCAACTACTACTGATAGAAAAAAGTTCGGACTTGGATATGACGTTGTGGTAAATTTATTAAAAGATAGTAATTGTTTGAATAAGGGGCATCACATTTTTGTCGACAATTTTTTTACTAGCGTAGAATTAGCTACATACAGTGTTCATTCTATATAAGCAAAAATGTCCTTTCCGATATAAGCAAAAATGTTATCCCCACCACTAGGGAGAAGACCCCTCGAGACGCCCGAGGTTCGCTCGCCGGGAAATGTAACGTGACCCGGGTATTAGTGAATCCGTGAGACAATACCAATGCAAATATAAAACTTTTTTATTTTTGACTTTTTCGTTGTCAAACTTTCACCAATTAATTCTTGACATTTTTCCGATTAAAATGAGACCAAACACGATATAATTTGGACTATTTTTACTGGTTTAATTGACGATAAAAGTTTCTAACGCAGAGGAGGATAGCGAGTGAAGAAGAAAGTCTGTTCTGAAAGATCAAAAGTCTGTTCAATTGTTTGCAATGTTTAAGCATTGCTAATTTTTTTATTTTTCACCCATTTTTTTATATAACTTTCTCCATTATATTCGTGACATTTTCCTGACTAAAATGAGATCAAACACGACATAATTTAAGTTATATTTACTTTCAATATCTTATTAGAGTAAAGTCATCGATGTACAAGGTAACACTTGAAATTACGAGTAAATAGGGCCCGAAGTATGTCGTGTTTGGTCTCATTTTAATGAGAAAAATATTAAACATAAGTGGTATGTGTGTGTGTATGTACTATGTAATTGTATGATCGACATGGGTGCATAATATGAATGAAGCTTGAGTATGGTATGATTGAAGTTTGCATATAATGAAGGTTGCTAGAAGATTGTAAGATTGTCTTTTTGGTGTGATCGAATGTTTTGGGAGCAAAGCTAAGAGGGCATTGCTTTGAGAGAAATCGTGAGATAAAGACGTGCGAGATATATAATTCGAGAGATTCCATTTGTGTTGTGTTTAATTAATTATAACTATTCATTCTTTGTTAATAAATTTCATTAACCTTTCTAATTATTAAATATTATTCTACACATATAATGGAAAAAATTTCAAAAAAAAAAAATCGAAAATAAAAAAGTTTTATTCTTGCATTAGGAGTATCCTTCTAGTAAGTCACTGTTTACGTTCGGTCTCCTTCGCTCGAAATGTAGTACCTTTACGATATACGCAAACGGCGACCGCGTTATTTTTCTCTTCTGTCCTTTTCTACGTTCGGCAAAACATCAATCAATGTAGGATCTGTACGATATACGCAAAACCTCAGACCCGAAAGATTTGCGTATATAGAATACCCACTGTAATAAGAAGTGTAGAAAGAGTTAGCCATTGTGACAAAGTGGTTGTAAAAGAAAGGAACTACGCAGTAGGTGAAAATACGGAGGAAGACAAGTGCGAGAACAAGGGAGACTTGATAAGTGATATAGGTATTAAGGAATTGAACAATAATAATAATATAATAACCGATAAAGATAATTTTAACGTAGACATAGAGGAAAATGGGCGGAAAAATCCGGTCAATAGGGAGGAAGTAGAGAGAGACATTGATAAGCACGTGGAGAAGGAATATGGAAAGGAAGGTGTAATTAGGGGGGAAAATGAAAGGAGGGACAGGGAATGGAAGGTTGAATTGTACGAGGAAGAAGCGAAATGGGAGGAGTATATTGTGTACGTGGTTCTAAGAAATAAAAATAAGAATAGGAATAGAACCAAGAGGAATAATCTAGTAAAGTTATATAGGCTAGTGCAGGGAGCAGGGGTAAAGATTAAGACTATAAGAATGGTTGGTTACACCAGGACGGAGGTGTCGACGAGGAGCAGAGAGGAAGCGAACGGGCTACTGAAGAAGTACGGAAGCAGAGAAGGTGTAGTTTCAGCGTATTTGCCTAGGAGAATGATGTACAGAAAGGGAGTAATACATGAATGGGAAGACTCGGTGGAGGAGTTACGAGATGAGGCGATGCCCGGCCAGGGCCAGTACGTGTTGGAAAGAATGAAGAGGAGAAGAATAATAGATGGGAAGCTGGTCTATCAGCCGTTGAGGTCCATTTTAGTTACCTTTAAAGGAAGCATACTGCCAACATGTCTTTTAATAGGGCAAGGACATATAGGAATAAAAATAGAACCGTATGTAGAACCCGTTAGGCAATGCAATAAATGTTTAAGGTTTGGGCACTTTCAAGCGAAATGTAGAAAAACGGAGAGATTATGTGTGGTGTGCGAGGAAAAAAGCCATGGACAGTGTGAAAGAAAACCAAAATGTGTCAACTGTGGGGAGGACGGAAAAAATGGCGTCGGTTAGGTAGGACGGGTTAGGTTTTTTTTGGATTTAAAGTTTTTTATTAGTTATATAAGGCATAGAGAAAGGAGTGGAGGAAGGGGTGAGGTTCTGTATAATTAGGTTTGGAATAGGAAGTTGGGAGAGGAGGAATTTTGAGGTTTATCCTCTCCACCGTATACCCACGTGGTAGGCGGGGGATAAAGTTTTGTTGTGCGCGACTGGACGCTAAATAACAAGTGTGTAAGTGAGGAGGAGGTTGTAATTAATATATTTGGTGGCCCTAGAGGCGGATGAAATATTATGATGGAAGAAACGGAAGTAGATAATGGTGAGGATAAAATGTGCGAAAACGAAGAAAAGATGCCAAAGGAAGTTTGTGATATAAAAGTTATGTGTGAGGGAAGTGAAAAGGTGATGACAGAGGATGTAGAGAAACTGGAGAACTGGGATATGGAATTTTTAAAAGAGGATGAAGAGGAGGTATTAGTAACACTGGGTCTGTGCAATAAGAAACTTGAGGAAATGGACAGAGAGGAAGTAGAAGATTGTGTGAGGGAGAAAGATAGAGACTTAGACGAAGAAAATAAGGAAAGGAAATTGACAAGGAGAAATATAGGAGAAAGGAAGAGGGTGAGAGATGCAAGTAGTGGGGAAGAAGAGTTGAGGAAAAGGGAGAAAAAGGAGTCGGAATTAGAGGATAGTGAAGAGGAGAGTGAAATTACGAAGGGGGGAGAAGAATGGCGGAGAGAAGAAAAGACTGAAACAGTGGAAATAGGGAATACCGGAGAGGAACTGAAACAGTTGGCAAAACTGGAGACGGTGGCGCCGCTCGAAGAAGAGTGTGCGAGAACGAAAACGCTGAAGAAGGACGCAGAAATCGTTCATTTTGACGGCGTGGGTGAGAGAAAGCGGACTAATTGCGATAAGTGTGAAGAAGTTTTGGAAGAACAGCAGAGGAAAGTTGAAAAGGGTAAAGAAGAAGGTAAAGATATGCAGGGAAACAAGCCTATTGTTGTAGATTCAAGAGTGCTTAATGATAACGAAAAGTATAATTTACAGAAGCCGGAGGAAAGGATAGGTGCGAAAAGCACGTGGCGAAACACAGAGTCGAGTAGGGAAGGGAACGGAAGTGTGGAGGAAAGGAGGACAGAGCGTGGTGGGATTAGATACGAGGAGAATTTTTGTGGAAAAGAGTTCGTAGTAGGCCTGTTTTTGAAAAATAATAGCGTGAGAAAAAGTAAGAAATTGAATATGGGCACAGGGGCAAAGGATTGAAGGCACAGGGGCAAAGGTGGAAGGCATTAAAATGATTGGTTTTAGTAGGGCAGAGGTGACATTCAAAAGAAGAGAGGAAGCAAACAAGGTCATGGAAGAGGGGCAGAAACGAGAGTGGTATGTTGGAGCTTTCATCCCGGAAAGGATGAGATTTAGAAAAGGCGTCATTAGAGAATGGCCGGGAACAATGGAGGAGTTGAAGAACGAAGCCATGCCGGGGCAGGGGCATTTCGTACTGGAGAAATTGAGAAGAGGTTCAGTGGTAGAGGGAAGAAGGGGAAGACGGGACGATGAAGAGGAGCCATTGCTAATAGTTTTTAAAGGAGATAAGTTGCCGACTACGCTATTGATCGGGCAGGTACACGTGGGAGTGAAGATATGGCCATATATTGAGAGAGTTAAGCAGTGTTATGTGTGTTGGAGGTTTGGACATACGCAGAAGTTTTGTAAGGTGAGAAGACCGCTCTGTGGAAGATGTGGGGAAGAAAAACATGGGGTGTGCGAAAAAATTGAGAGATGTGTAAACTGCAAAGGAAACCATGAGGCCTTTGCAAAAAGCTGCTGGGTATACCAGAAGGAATTCGCCATAAAGAAGATCATGGCGTACAAAAATGTGGCTTTTGAAACAGCAAGGAGCATCGTTGAAAGAGCAGCAGGAATAGAGGGGATAAGATTGGAGGATGATATGGGAGAAGAGAACGAGAGCAGGGATTTCCCAAGGCTGACTAAAAGGAAGGTGATAGAGATGTGGGAAGAAAAAGAGGTTCCAATGTGGAACGAGGTGGAAAATATTAGAAAAGGTTTTGCGAACGCTAAGGGAATTAACCTAAAGGAGAGAGTTAAGATGGGAGTGAGGACTGAGGAAGGAAATAGTAAAGGGAGTAGCATTGGACTAGGCAATGCGTCCGGATGGGCTGAGGTGGTAAGGAGAGGAGAAAGGAAGGAGATGGATAGAGGGGTAAGGTGTGGAGAAAGGAGAGATGAGGTTGAAAGACAAGGAATAGAGGTTAGTAATAATTTTGAGGTCTTGCAGGAGGAAGGACAAGCGCGAGGTATTGAGGAAGTCGGTGTGAGAGGAGAAGGGGTTATCACTTTCAGGAGAAGGATACCCTTCCCGCATGACTTAGTGGGTGAGGAGCCTGAAGGAAAAGCGGAATTTGATGAGTATAAAATTGTGACAGATGTGTGGAGACGAGAGAGGGAAAGGAAAACGATTAGGGAGGCAAAGAAAATGGCCATACAAGAAATTGAGGCAATGAAAAAGAAGGCGGGTGATGAGTTAATTGAGGAACTGATTAAGCTTGTGGAGGAAAGAGGGCTAAAAGTGGCTTTCGCTGAGGAAGTAAAGGCAAAGAAATACAGGGCTAGTAAAGAAGTAGCTCCAGATCCGGATGAGGACTGGAATGAGATAAGAACCCCGAATTTCTTAATGTATATAGACCCAAAGACTTAGGAAAGAACGCGAAGGAAGATCGCGAGAGAGAAGAAGAAGGTAGAGGAGAAGAGGCTGGAGCAGGAGAAATATGAGGAGATGGTGAGGAAGTATCTGTTTGGTAAGGGAGAGAAGAAGGAAGAGGACCAGAAGGAGAAGGAGGAAGAAAAGGAAGAGTTAAGGATGGGTAATGGAAATGTAAATGTTCCAGACAATGTGAAATATATGAGTAGGGAAGAGTGGGAAGGAGAAGAAAGAGAGAAGTCAGGAAAGGAGGAAAAAGAGAAGTTATGGAAAGGATATGAAGAGGTGGCGAGAAAATCTGTGAATAAATAGTGTGGTTAGGGAACTACAATATTACTCAAAAGTGTAAGTGATAAAAAAAAGAAAAAAAAAAAAAGAAAAAAAAGAAAAAAAAAGGTGAGATATATGGAATGGCCCTGGTTTTAGAGACATTAAGGGTATGAGGACGGTATTGGTATGTGTGTGGTATTATGGAGATGTTCAGAGGAAGATAAAGATTTTTTTTGTAAACGCTAAAGCGAAGTGAATTAGTTATGGTAGAGATATTGGTTGTGAGAAAATTAGTAATGTGGGTGATTGTTGCGAATGTGGGAAGTAGGAGGAATAGGAAATATTTGATGTTGTTTTGTTTAATGAAAATATGAGGATAGCGCTTTGGAATGCCAGGAGTGTGAGGAATAAAGTAGATGAAGTTAGGAGGGTTGGAGAGGATTATGATATGATGGCAATTGTTGAAAGTTGGCTGTGTCCTGAAGACTGTCTCAGGATAAATGGATGGCAGTCTTTTAGAAGGGATTCAGGGGGAGAGTTAAGAGGGGGGAGTATAATTGTGTTGATTAGGGATGGTGTGGAAGCTAGGATTGGGAGTAGTAATAGTATTAATGAAGGAAGGATGGAAACCATGTCTGTGGTGGTTAGGATGAAAGAAGGAGAAGTGGAGTTTGTGATAGGATATAGAAGGCCATCTGGTAGATGGGACAAGGGGATATGGAGGAAGGTTTTTGGGGGAGGGGCAATAGGAGAGACAAGAGTGTTTCTGGGGGATTGGAATGCAAAGAATATGGTGTGGAATTGCGAGGAAAGTGACGCGGCCGGAGAAGCGCTGGAGGAGATGTTAGAGGAAAATGAATTAGTGGTTTTGAACTACGGGACAATGTCAAGGATTGGCAGGGCAGACCAAAGACCGTCAAATTTAGATTTGATAATTGCGAACGGGAGTGTAGGGATGAAAATGGAGATTGTTGAAACAGGGGAGACTATGGGGTCAGACCATCAGTTGATAAGGATAGAATGGGAAGAGGAAATAATGGAGATGGGGGAGGAGGAAAGTACGAGAAGGTTCAGAAGTAGTAAAATTGATCAAGTTGAATTTTTGAAATGGCTTTTGGGGACAGAAGACCAAGTGAATAGGATAATTGGAGGGGAGAGGAGTATAGACCAAAAATGTGATAGTTTTACAAAGTTGTTGCAAGAAGGGTTACAGGAATGTTCAAAGGGGCGGAGAGGAAACGGAGATAGAAGGAGGAATAGGGCTAATGGGAAGAAAGGGGGGGGGGGGGGAGAATAGGAAAGGGAGAAGAAAGGTTTGGTGGGATGCTGAATGTGAGAGAGTAAAAGAGGAGAGAAGAAAGGCTACGATAATAATGAGGAAGAAGCCAAATGAGACAAATTGGAATAGAATGGTAGAGGCAAATAAAAGAATGGAGGAAGTAGTAAAGTTAAGAAAAAAGAATCCTGGGATGAGTTTACAAAGGGAATTAGGCATAGTACTAATATAGGAATCTTATGGAAAAGGGTAAAAGCATAGAGCTTTTATTAGAGGTATTGATAGGTCGGGTGGAGATGGTATGAACAAGAGTGAGAGGGTTAAATTAGAAATTGAGGAGACTGATAGGATTATTAGAATGTGTGGAGTGGATGGAGAAGGAGATATTATAGTAATACAGGAGGATAGTGATGGGATGGAGAGAGAGGGGAAGGAGGAAAGGAAAAAGGATATTGGAAATAGGGTAGGGAGTGCTATGGAGGGGAGATATAACAGAGAGTTTAGTGAGTGTGAATTGGAAAGGGCAATTAGGGTTGTGAAATCGAAGACAGCCCCAGGAGAGGATGGGATTGAGTTTGGAATTATTAAAAAATTGACTAAAAGATGGAAAAAGAGTCTATTAGAGCTGTTTAACGAGGTGTGGAGGAATGGGAGGGTACCGACAAGATGGAAGGAAACAAGGGTTAGGCTAATCCCGAAACCTCAAAAGAGGGCATTGAGGCCGATCTCTTTGTTGAACTGTTTAGGGAAAATTAGGGAAAAAATGGTTAATGAAAGGTTGAGAGATTGGGCTGAGAGGGAGGGTAAATTAGATAGAAATCAGAACGGGTTTAGGAAAGGAAGGTCCACTATGGATAATATTAATATTCTAACGTGTAATATCAAGGAGGAATGGGGGGAAAGGGAAAGAGGTGGTGGCTGCTTTTATTGACGTAAAGGTGGCATATGATATGGTAAATCATAGAATGTTAGGTGAATACTTAGAAGAAATGGGATGTCCGAGGAAGTTGAGAGGGTATTTGGGAGATTGGATTAGGGATAGAGAGGTAAGGTTTATGAGATGTGATGGGGGAAGTAAAGCGATGAAACTGAGGAGAGGCTTGCCCCAAGGGTCGGTCTTAAACCCATTGCTGTATAATCTGTATACTGCAGGAATTATTGTAGGAATAAGGGAGTTGGGAGTCAAGATCCTGCAGTATGCGGATGACATAGTGGTGTATGTGGAGTATGGCATAAGAGAGGATGGGGTAGAGAGGTTGGAGAAGGCTATAAAGATCCTGTGTGGTAATTTGGGGAGAAGGGGGTTGAAAGTGGCGGAGGAAAAAACCCAAATTGTAACTTTCTGTGAGGGTACAAGGAGAGAAAGGGTGGACGGGGGAAGGGAGGTTAACGTTAATGGAGTGATAGTGGAGGAGTGTGATAACGCAAAATTTTTAGGAATTATATTGGACAGTAAACTAAATTTTAGAGAACATACTAAGTATGTGACGGAAAGAGATAAATGAGGTTGAATTTGTTAAGATGCTTGGGGGGAGTGAGGAAGGGGGCTTGCCCCTTGACTCTGTTGAGGGTTTTTAAGGCACTGGTTAGATCTGTGATAGAATATGGTGCTCATTTGTATCAGGAAGAAGGTAGGAATAGAGATAAAATACAAAAGGTACATAATGCGGGTATTAGGATTGCTATGGGATATAGGATGTCTACTCCTATTAATGTCATGGAAGTGGAGGCGGGAATTATGAAAATGGAAATGAGAGTGGATATGTTGGCAGAGAAGTATGTTCTGAGGAAATATTTTAGGGATGACAGAGAGGTCTGCGCGGCGGTGGAAGGGATGATAAATTTTGGAATGGGGGAGAATAGTTTAAGTAGAAAAGGAATTTTGAGGAACGCATGGAATAATACAGTATTGATGAGAGAAGGTATGGAAAGAATGTTTATATCTAAGGAAAGGTGTTCATGGGATTGTGATTGGATGGAGAAGTGGTGCGAGGTGGAGAAAGGGGAAACGATGAAAGCTGATGGGGTTCCTGAAAATATTGGGTTAGGAGAAATAAAAAATAGATGGTTTGAGGATGAGGGAGAGGTAATAGAGGTATATACTGATGGATCTAAGATGGGGGATATGGAGCCTGGAGGGGCGGCAGTCGTGATTAGAAGGGGAAGGGAGGAATGGGAGGAATTTGGATTTACTACAAGAGGGAGCTGCTCGATTTTCACGATTGAGGCTTTTGCAATATGCATGGCTTTAAGAGTGATAGACGAGTATGAGAAGGAAAGTAAAATGGTGATATTCTCAGATTCATTGAGTGTGATAATGAAGGTGAAGAATGTCACGAATGGGGAGGATGAGGGAGAAGTGATAGGAGAGATTAGGGAAAGATTGTGGAATAGGAATGAGAAGGGTAATGAGGGGGAGATAGGTAAAGTATGTCTGGCCTGGATCCCTGCTCACATTGGAATAAAGGGAAATGAAAGGGCAGATAGGATAGCTAAGGCATGTACGGTGAGAGAGGCGGATAAGGATATGAAGTGGTCGTTTACGAATGTATGTAGGATGGTTAGGGAGAGAAATTGGAAGAGGTCTGTAGAAGAGAATTTAAGACAGGGGGAATATAAGGGAAGGAAATATTTTGAGGTGGAGTGGAACAATGTGGGGAATAGGATACCGTGGTTTGTAAACGTAGGAAATCTGGAAAGGAGGACGATATGTGCTTTGAGTAGGATGAGGGCCGACCATTACAATTTAGGATGGTCGCTGTTCAGGAAAAATTTGAAGGAATCACCTGCATGTGAATGTGGGGATCAATGTGAGGATTTGGAGCATGTGATGTGGGTATGTGAGAGATTTGAGAGAGAGAGAGTAGGTTTTAGGGATAGAATAATAAGGAATGGAGTGAGAATCGGAGCTGTGATGCACGAAACCAAAGAAATGGGGGAAGCAAAGGTCCTAAGGTTAATAGGGGCCTTTATTAGAAAGTGCAAAATAGAAATGTAAGGGGTAGGTTGGAGTTTTGAGACTGATGTCCATAATAGGGTGATAAGGGATATACTATAGATATGATATTGACTGTTATCGAGAATGATTAATAGTTTATATTTTGTATTTTATATATGATGTTTACGCTGATATACATGTTATATGTCCTTTATATATTATCATACGCTTTTGTACTTAGGTAGATTTTGTATTCTATATTTTATTATGTATTTTATATTTTTATACTCCGGTATTCATAATTAGATAAGTGACGCTGCACATGCGAGTGCATAGACTAGAGTTTTGGAAGAGTGAGGAGTGGGATAATAAGAGAGTTGAGTGAAGTTGGAAACGAGAGGGGATGGATGATTGGAGTATGACAGGCAGAGGGAGCGGGTAGTGTGAAGTGACGGAAGCGGATAGGTTAGGTTAAATTTAGATTCATGTAAGATGTAGAGACTTCCGGTTGATGGCGGCGTAGAGAAGGGACGTAATAGGACCTCGCTCTGTGAATTTTTTGTTTTATGTTTTGGTTTGGATTGGCGGATTATTGGACAAGTTGGTAGAATTAGTTGATAGGTTTAGGAGTGAGGCTTGTAGTGATTAAATTTAAGGACAAAAGAAAGATTTTAGATTTAGGGTAAGTGTATGAGAACAAAGGGGTCCGCTGGTTTGCCGATAACCAGGGACAAAGCAGTGGAAGGAGAGGAGGGAGAGAGAGGTGGAGAGGAGAGGACGAGAAGAGCCAGGGAGAAAAGAAAATGGAAAAAGAGAATGAGTGTTGAGAAGGAAGAGACGGAGGATTTTGAAAAGAAAAGCTGAGGAAACGCTGCTGACAAGCTTACGCAAGGAATGGGCTTTGGAATACTTGGCGGAAGAAGAGAAAGCTGTTCTGGATGCGACAAGGAGGGAGTGTAAAGCAGAAGGAAAGCGTGAAAAGAAAGGGAAAGGAACAGAGGAGAAGATGGAAGTAGAAGAGTGAGAAGGATAAGAGTGGAAGAGAAGAGAAGGATAAGGGAAGAGGTAGGAAGTGACGTAATAGCAGGAAAAGGAAAAGGGACCAATCAGAAATGCTCGGTGAGTGAGTCGCGATCACGTGTCGAGGAAAGGTTGGTAGGCGTGGATACAACAGCGCCACTGGAAGAAGAACGAGAGCGTGGGGTACTGGAAAAAGACGCGCAAAAGGACGGCCATTGCCTCGTGGAAAGTACAGTAAGCAACATCGTAGTAGAGAAGGAAAGTGTAGTTGATAGTGTCGGTGGGGAGGAGGAAAAAGCGAAAGAAGGTAAAAAAGACAATACTTCTGGTTTAATAAACTATGGGAGTGAGAATATCATAGGAGATAAGACTAGATATAAGGAGTTAGAAAGTAGGGAAAGCTGCGACGCAGATAGGATGGAAGTGGTAGGTAATACAGAAAATGTGGAAGTTAGGGATAAGGAACAATCAAAAAGAACGACAGGGGGAGAAAAGAAAAAAGACTGTATAGACAATAGGGGGGATAAAAAAGAATGGACTATAGATTTATATGATGAGGAAGCCACGTGGGATGAGTATACTGTGTGCTGCGTACTGAAGACGGGAGGAAGGAATAGGACTAAAAGAAATAATTTAATTAAGATATACAGATTTGTTCAGGGTGCGGGTGTCAAAATTAAAAATATTCGCATGACGGGTTTCAGCAGAGCAGAAATAACGACCAAAAGCAGGGAGGAGGCGAATTTCTTGTTGAAGAAGTACGAGAGTAGGGATAGCCAAATAACAGCGTACCTGCCAAGGAGGATGAAGTATCGTCGTGGAGTGATATTTGAATGGGAAGATTCAATCGAGGAGCTGAGGGAGGCGACTCCAGGGCAGGGGACTTTCGTATTGGAACGTATGAAGAAAAAGCGTGTAATGGACGGTAAAATGGTCTTCCAGCCCCTTAGGGCGATCATGATAACTTTTAGGGGTAGTACGCTCCCTACGAGGCTGTTGATCGGCCAGGGGCATGTCGGAATTAGGATAGAGCCCTTTGTGGAGCCAGTGAGGCAATGTTTTAAATGCTTGAAATACTTGCAAGCCAGCTGTCGAGAGGTGGAAAGGAGGTGCGTAAATTGCGGTGAAAGGGAACATGGGCAGTGTGAGAGAAGGGCGAAATGCGTAAACTGTGGGGGAGAACACGGATCACTGGCGAGGATTTGTCTGTGTTGGCAAAGGGAGGCGGCAATAAGGAAAGTGATGGCTTTCCGAAACGTAGAGTTCGATACTGCTAAGGGGATCGTGGCCAGAAGTTTAGGGGAAAGGGAGCCGGACAGGGTTAGGGGAGTTGAAGAGGTGGCAGGAGATAGAGGAAGCGACTTTCCTGCACTGATGAGAAGAGAAAGGAGAGAAATATGGGAGAATAAGGAGATCCCCATACAAGGGGAATTGGATAGAATAAGGAGGGGACGAGAAGACAGAGGAAGGAGTAAGGGACCCAATAGGACAAATGCCAGTTACAGCGAAGTGGCCGCAAAGAATCTAGAAGGAAAGCCAAAAGAAGGCCACATGATTCCGGCAGGAATGGAGAAGGAGAGTAATGACGATGAGGAAGGAGCAGTGGGTTGGACGCAGGTTAAAAATGGGGGAAGACCATCCTGTTACAATTCAAGAACGGACTTGGTCCTGACGAATAACAAATACATTTGTCTAGACTGTAAAGAAAAAGTGGAAAGGGCGAAAGAAAAGCAGGTGGACAGACACAAGACTTTGGAGAGGATCCCGTTCCCTCATGAGCTGGTGGGACGTGAGTCGAGTAGCCCCAAAGAACAGGGGGATGTGGAAGAGACAGCTGGGGAGCAGGAGAGGGAGAGGAGAAGGGAGATCAGAGAGGAAGAGGAAAGGAAGAAGAGGATGGAAGAAAGGAAGAAGAAAGAAGAGGACAGGCTCATTGATGAGCTAATTGCGTTTCTGAGAGAGAAAAACATAGAAGAAAGGGTAGCTCAGGCCATTCAGGGAAGGAGGCGAAGCGTCCAAGGAAAAGAGACGGTAGAGGAGGAAGAGGACTGGAATGCTGTCGTAACCCCCCCTTTTTTACACTATGTAGACGAGAAAACCAGTCAGAGAGTAAGACGAAAAGCCGCCAGAGAACATGAAAAAGCTCTGGAAAGAAGAAGAAGAGAGGGTAACCCAGAAGGGTGGATTTTATGGGAAGAAAAGGCGAGGAAAGACAGAGAGGAGGTGGAAAGAATAATAAGAGAATATAAGGCGATGAGGGAGGAAGGAACTCTGACAGATGATGGCCATTCGAAAGGGACTGGAAGACCAAATGCAGGAGGGCGTGAAAAGGAAAATGAAGGGGCAAGGGAGAATAATCATAGAAAGGAAGAAGAGGAGTCACGAGGAGCTAAGGATTCTGAGACAGAAAAAGAGGAAAAGTGGTGAACGGAGAAAACGACTGGGGCAAAGAAAGAAGAGAATGGAAGTAGAGGGAAGAGTGGAAAAAGGTGGACCAGGGAAAGTGCAAGAAGAAGGTGCAATAGTAGCAGTGAAAATCAGGGTGTTAATAGTGAGAGCGTGGCTAGAAATATGCAGGAAAACGGTAAAGAAAGTGCATAGTGCGACGCGTATACATAAAAGAGTTATAAGACTAATAAAGAACCCAAAGACTGCGGTGATGGTGGTGAGAAAAAGGATAAGAAATATTTATGTTATATTTTGTAGGTTATCTCTTGATTTGAGTTTATTTTTGAATCTCTTTTCTTGTTTTTTATCTGTTTTGATATAAATATGGTATGTAAGTTAGTTTTTAGTAGTTTTATAGTTGTGTTACCAAAATATGGGATTGCGACATGTTATCAGAAGACGTGGTGATATAGGTTTAAGTATAGGATATAAGTTTCCTACGTATATTAAGAATAACGAAGAAAAAAAAAAGGGTAAAAAAAAAGGAAAAATGGAAAAAAGAACTTTTGTAATTAATAAGATAGATATAAGGCGAATAATAGAGGATGAGGCGAGATTTTGTGACCTCAAAAGTACAATAAGGACAGTATTTAACAGAAAAGACTGGTTATTAGTCTGTAGAAGATGTTAAGAGAGGCTGAGAATATTTTTATACTTACTTACATCAGAGATAAGATATGTGTTCTGTTTTTTATACTGGGTATTGATGGAGGCAAGATATGTTCCTGACATAGTTTCTATTTTTATAAATATTACGCAATGTTACAGTCGTTGGTTATAATTTAAAAAACATGTTGAAGGTAATTTTGTATTGTGAGGATGTTAGAGGAGTATGGATGTGTGAGAAGAGTAACGACGGTGGGAGGGTGAGAGAAGTGAGAGGGATGAATGGTCGGGGTGGCAAATGTGAAGTGTTGTTTGCGCTCGGTTGGGGGAAGGAGGTAATGGCATTGGAAAGGCTAAAAGAGGAGAAAGAGGAAAGGAAAAAAGGGAGGAAAACGGGATGGTGTGGAAAGAGGAGAATGATGAAAGAAATGGAATTTACGACAAGGGCTGGGTATATAAGAGAGGGATGAGGTGTGGGTTGTGGAATGCAAGGAATATTAGGAATAAGAGAGAGGAGGTGAGAAGGTTATTAGAAAGCTTGGACCTGTTGGCAGTAACGGAGACGTGGTTAAGGGAAGAAGATAGATTTAGAATCCCTGGTTGGTACTTAATAAGGAGGAATGGGGGGACAGGAAACAGGCGAGGGGGTTTGTGTATAATGGTCAGAGAGAATGTGAAGATAACGAAAGCCGACATTTATTTAAAGGATGATAATGTGTGGGAAAACATGGTAGTAGAAATTGAGACAGAAAGGGGGAAGTTAGAAATTGTGCTGTTATATAGGAGACCAGGTACGAACATAAGCAGAGAGGATTGTAGAAGACTGCTTAGAGGCGGGGGGAGAGGTAACAGGAGGATTTTTATAGGAGACTTTAATGCGAAGAGCATTAGTTGGAATTGTGAAAGTGGAGATCCGGCGGGGACACTACTGGAAGAGGTTATGGATGAGGAGGAGATGGTTGTGGTAAATTTTGGAACAAAGTCTAGGATTGGGGGGGTGGAACAGGCAGCATCGAATATAGATCTAATTGTTGCACCAGCGGAGCTAGCTTTGGACATAGAGGTTAGGGAGACGGGAGAAACGCTTGGATCTGACCACCAGGTGATTGAGTTTGACATGTATGATGAGATGAGAACGATGGAGGGGAGGATAGAAGGCAGGAGATTTAAAATGGACAAAGTAGACAAGGCGGAGTTTCTAAAATGGATGTTAGGGAAGGAGCAGACTCTGTTGAGGATAGTGAAGTCTGGAGTGGGGGTTGAAAGAAAATGCGATGAGATATTGAGATTGTTAGTGGAAGGTATAGAGGGTAGTTATAGGGGAAATGCTGACGGGAATAGTAGTGCAAGTGTGACCAGAAGGGGAAGGGAAGACGGAAGGGGGAATAGAGGGAATAAGAGGAAGGTGAAGAGGCAGCCGCGGTGGGACGGTGAGTGTGAGGAATTGAAGGAGGAAAGGAGAAAAGCTACGAAAGAGATGGGGAGGAGACCGACAGAGGAGAACTGGAACAAACTTTTAGAAGTTAGAAAGAAAATGAAGATGGCGGTCAATAAAAAGAAGAAGGAGGGCCTGGGAAGAGTTTATTAAGAGCATAAAGCACAAGGGAAATATAGGAGAAATGTGGAGAAAAATAAAGAGCTTGACAAAGGGAGTGACGATGGAAGACCAAAACAATTTAGGAGCGTGGGAGATTCAAGAGATGGAGGAGGCCGAGGTAAGGAAGTTAGAGGATTCTGGTTATTGTTGTAGAATTGAAGAGACAGAAGGAACTGAGGTGGAGAGAACTGGAGAGGGGAATAGAATTGAGACAGAAGGTATTGTGGACGAGGAAGCGGAGAATAACGGTGGTGAGGAGGAGGGATGGATCAGCAGAGACCTAGAGATGGAGGAATTGGAGTGGGCATTTTCCACATCGAGGAGGAAATCTGCTCCAGGAGAGGATGGAGTTGGGTATGAAGTCATGAAGCTATGGACGAAGGGGTGGAAAGAGGCGGTGTTAGTACTGTATAATGAGGTATGGAGGAAAGGAATAGTTCCTAAAATTTGGAAGAAGGCGGTAGTAAAATTTATCCCTAAGGCACAAAAGAGAGCGTTGAGACCTATATCTTTGTTGAATTGCATGGGGAAGATCCTGGAGAAAATGGTTAATGAAAGAATTAGGATATGGGCGGAAGAGGAAAATAAAATAGATACTAATCAAAACGGTTTCAGGAAGGTCAGATCGACAATGGATAATATTGGAATCCTGACCAACAGGATAAAGGAGAGTTGGGGAAAAGGAAGAAAAGTGATAGCGGCGTTTGTTGATGTTAAATCAGCATACGATAACGTGAGGCATGATCTGATGGTTCAAAGACTTGTTGGCACTTGTTGTCCAGGAAGAGTGAGGAAATACGTAGAAGCATGGCTCAGGGATAGAGAGATAGCGATTCATACGGTGGGAGGTAACAGGATTAGGATGAAACTGAAAAAGGGACTACCCCAAGGGTCGGTTTTGAGCCCTCTGTTATATAATCTGTACACGAGAGATATCGCTGAGGGATTGCGAGAGAGTGGGGTTGGGATCCTTCAATATGCTGACGATATTGTCATATTTGTAGAATTCGAAAAGAGAAGTGAAGGGAAAAGGAGGATAGAGGATGCGGTAAAGAGGCTTAAAGAGAATCTAGGAAGGCTAGGGTTAGTAATAGCGGTGGAAAAGACTCAAGTGGTAAAGTTTTTGAACAGTAAAAGGAGAGGAGGTTTGGCTAGGGAGGAATTTATGGTGGATAATGAGAGAATAGAAGAAGTGAGTGCGGCAAAATTCTTGGGGATGTGGATAGATGGAGGATTGGACTTGAAAAAGCACACCGAATATACAGTAGCTAAATTGAAGAAGAGGATGAACATTCTGAAGTGCCTAGGGGGGATAAGAAAGGGCACCGGGCCCGAAACCATACTGAAAGTATTTGTAGCTGTTATTAGGTCGGTAATTGAATATGGTGCACCTTTCTACTTGAGTGAGAAGAGGAATAGAGAAAAAATCCAGAAAATTCACAATGCGGGTATTAGGATTGCGTTAGGCTATAGGATCTCAACACCGATAAACGTCATGGAGACTGAGGCAGGAATAATGGATATGGAAACAAGGATGAGGAATTTAACGGAATGGTACATAGCTAGGAAGATTTGGAGTGGAGATGAAGAGGTAATGAGTGCGATAGAGTACAGGATTAGGAATAGCAACGAGGAGGAGATTAGGGAAGGTAAAGATATGATGGTAGATGCATGGAGAAAGATCGAGGAAATAAAGATAGGAATGGGTAGGAAAAGAAAGATGGAATACGATGCAGAGTGGAGAATCTATAAAATGGAAAGATGTTTGGAGTGGGAGTGTGGTAAGAGGTTCGAGGTAGATTTCATGAATGAGAGTATGCTCTTGATGGAAATTAAAGTCAAAATGTTTGGCAGAACGGAGGATATCATAGAGATATATACAGATGGATCGAAAATAGAAAATAGAAAGAGTGGAGGAGGTGTGGTTGTGATTAGAGAGATTGGAAAGGATTGGGAAGAGGAAGGGTTTACGGCTCCTAGTCAGTGCTCAGTATATACCATAGAATTGACAGCAATTATGAGGGCGGTGGAAATTGCGGAGAATAGGTTCAGAGGAAGGAATGTTCTGATTCTGTCGGATTCGTTGAGTACGATAGGTAAACTGGCAAATGATAATAGAGGGCAGGATATAGGAGACAAGATTGACACGATTAGAAATAGATTAAAGAAAAGGAATTTCGAGACGGAAGAGGGTGATGGATTGGTAGGAAGGTTGGTGTTGGCCTGGGTGCCGGCACATGTGAGGATAGAGGGGAATGAAAGAGCGGATAGGGTGGCAAAGGAGGCTACTATGGGAGATGCGGACTTTTGGGTAAAGTTCACGATAAAGGACGCTAGAAGGGTTATAAGAGAGAGAGAAAAAAGAAAAAGAGGACAGTATAGAACTACACGAGGATGATATTACGTATGAAGAATACGTAGTATGCTGTGCCTTGAAAGTGGTAGGGAGAAATAGAACTAAAAGAAACAATCTAATAAAGATCTATAGGCTTGTACAGGGTGCGGGTGTGAATATAAAATCAATCCGTATGACTGGTTTTAGCAGAGCCGAGGTGACCACCAGAAGCAGAGAGGAGGCAAACGGACTGCTGAAGAGATACGGGAGGAAAGAGGAGAAGATCGCCGCCTTTTTGCCCAGAAGGATGAAGTATCGACGCGGAATAATCTTTGAATGGGAGGATTCCGTTGAGGAATTGAAAGAAGAGGCTACTCCCGGCCAGGGGAATTTCGTGCTCGAAAGGATGAAGAAAAGGAGGATAGTGGATGGAAAGGTGGTGTTCGAGCCAATGAGGGCTATAATGATTGTGTTCAGGGGGAGTGTACTGCCGACTAGGCTTTTGATCGGACAAGGACATGTGGGTATAAAAATCGAGCCTTACGTTGAACCTGTGAAACAGTGTTACAGGTGCTTAAGGTTCGGACATGTACACGCGACGTGTAGGGAGCAGATAAGAAAATGTGCAAATTGCGGGGAGAAGGAACATGGTCAATGCGGGAAGGACTCGAAATGTGTAAATTGTGGTGGTAGCCATGGTTCGCTTTCTAGGGGCTGTTGGATCTGGCAGAGGGAGGCCGCCATTAGAAAAGTGATGGCTTTCCGTAATGTCGAATTCGACACGGCCAGAGGAATCGTGGCGAGATCCCTGGGCGGCAGGGAAATGGATAGAGTAGGAGGTTTAGACGTAGACGAAGGTATGGGGAGCAGGGAGTACCCAGCACAGAGACAAAGAGAGAGGAGGAAAGTGTGGGAAGAAAAAGAAGTCCCAATTGAGAGAGAGCTGGAAGGAGTAAAAAGGGGAAGAGAGGAAAATGATAGGAATAGAGGCATAAATAGGGGAAGGGAGAAATTTAGCGAGATAGTGAAGAGAAAGGGCAGGGAAGAGGAGAGAAAGGCCATCCCAGCGGGTATGGAGAAGAACAATGAGGAGGCAGAGGAAGAAGAGGCTGCTACGGGATGGAGCCAGGTGAGAAGAGGAGCGGGAGTAGCTAAAGGAGGTAGGCCCACGTGCTATAACAGTAGGACCGACCTTTTCCTAACCAACAATAGATACATATGCCCTGAATGCAAGGAGAAAACGGAAAGAAATGCCAAAGTCCTCCAAAAAATTCCTTTCCCTTATGAGCTAGCGGGGAAAGAGGCAGATAAAGGGGAGAAGGAAAACAACGATAAGGAGGGAATGGACGAGAAGGCGGCTAGGGAAGAGGAAAGAAGAAGGAGAAGCTTGAAGAAAGGCAGAGAGAGGAGGAGGAGAAGATAATGAAAGAACTTATTGAATTCCTCCAAGGAAAAAATATGGAAGGTAGGTTCGAAGAGATCCTTAAGGCGAGTAGAGGAAAGAGCCCAAGAACAAGATCGCCCGAAAGTAAGAAAAGTGAGGAGGAAGATTGGAACGCGGTGGTGACACCTCCGTACCTTATGTGTGTCAACCCAAAGACAAGGGAAAGGGTTAGAGTGAGGGCAGAGAGGAGAAATAGAGAAGCCGAATTAAGAAGGAGAAGAGAGGGAATATCCACGGAGTGCAGTCTGTGGTTGGAAAAACAAAGGGCGGATAAGGAGGAAATGGAAAGGGTGTGGAACCTCAAAAAAAATGAAGAAGAGATTCCAAGAAGTCAAGGGGGAGAAAGGGAGGATGTCAACGAAGAAGGGAGTAAGAAGCAAGAAGAGACAGCGAAAAAAAAGGGAGGAGAAGATAAAGGGGGGGGAGAACGGTAGAGTATTGCGAGGGAAGGGAGGAAGAGGAAGGAGCCAAGGAGAAATGGTAAGAGTAAAAAGAAGAATAAACAAAAGTGAAAGGAAGAAGGAAGATAGAAACAGAGGAATAGTGATGGAAAGAAGGAGTGGAATAAGAGTCGCAGGAAGTGGAGTGAAAGTAAAGGGGAATAGGCTAGTTAGCAAGACTGTAAGGTTAGTGATAAGACGTGATAGTATGGGAATGATGGAAGTGAAACAAATAGACAATAAGACAACACAGACTGTGCGTACATTGACTGATAGATATAAGAACGAAAATGGCGTGCAATCATTAGATCATAAGTTCAGAGTTAAGTGTAAGTTTATCGTTAGTTTTTTTTGAGTTTGTATTATTTTTATTTTTATTTTTGTTTTTGGTGATTTTCTTTAGAAATAATGCCCGGCTGTTTGGGCAAGATAGAAGGTTAGAAGACTGGAGATACCAAAGAGACTGGGGGAAAAAGGGGAGAAAAATGGGAGTACAAGTAAATATAAATATAGTTTTAAAGGTAAATTTACATATAATATATATCCTTTATATTTTTGATACTATATTTTTAGAGGTTAAGTTTGACGGGGGGAAATACCCTAGAATATTTTTATATGATAAACGTTGCAATACAGGTTTTTCAATTACAATTTTATATTGTTGTTTATATATATATTTTATGTTCTGTGTTTTGTACAAGTTAGTTTGTAAGTTTTTATGGGGGGGAAGGGTCGAAGCGTTGGACAATCCTATCAGCAGCGTCAGGGGAAGGGAAGGGGGAGAAGAGAATGAAAGAGCGTTTGGGGAAATTGGAGAAAGATGAGGTGTGGGCTGTGGAATGCGAGGAGTGTGAGGAATAAAAGGGAAGAAATAAGAAGAGTAGGGGAGGGCTTTGATGTACTAGCGATTACGGAAACATGGTTAAAACCTGAGGATATCTATAAGATACCGGGGTGGCACATAATTAGAAAGGACAACGAAGGTGAAAATAGAGGAGGTGGGTTGTGTGTAATGGTGAGGGAGAATATAAGAGTGATGAAGGCTGGGGTATTTTTGAGAAACGAAGAGAGGATGGAAAGCTTAGCGGTAGAACTGGAAACAGAGGGAGGGAAAATTGAGATAGTATTAGTGTATAGAAGCCCGAGAAATCCGATAACTAAAAGGGACTGGAAGGATCTTTTGGGGAATTCTAGGGCGAATGGGAGAAGAATTTTTATGGGAGACTTTAATGTTAAAAGTAGAAGCTGGAATTGTGACGGGGAGGACCAAGGGGGGGAATTACTGGAAGAGGTTCTGGATGAAGAAGAATTGGTAATAGCTAATTTTAATACGTTATCGAGAATAGGAAGGCCGGACCAGGGAGCGTCCAATTTAGATCTAATCATTGTCCAATCAGAAATGGCCTTGGAGATAGGAGCGAGGGAAACAGGGGAGACTCTTGGCTCTGATCACCAAATAATAGAGTTCGATTGGGGGAAAGAGGCAAGGGTAATTGAGGAAAAGAGGAATGGTAGAAAATATAGATTGGAAAAGATAGATAAAGGGGAGCTTCTAAAATGGTTGTTAGGAAGCGAGAATGAAGTTAAAAGTTTCTTTGTGGAAGGGATGAATATAGACAGGAAGTGTGAAGAGATAACTAGGCTGCTCATAGGAGGGATAGAGAGGTGTTATAGAGGGAAGAAGTGACATATGGAAGGGCAGAATGGGGGAAGTAGGAGGAACGGGAATAATGGAAAGAAGAGGAGGAAAGTGAAAAGACAACCATGGTGGGATGGGGAATGTGAAAGGGCAAAAGAGGAAAGAAGGAAGGCTACACTTTTGATGAGGAGAAGACCGAATATGGAAAATTGGGACAAGATGAAAGAGGCAAGAAAGAACATGGAGAAGATAGTTAAGGAAAAGGAAAAAGGAGCATGGGAAGAATTCATTAAAAGTATAACACACAAAGGAAACATAGGGGAGATGTGGAAAAAGGTTAGGAGTTTAGCCAAGGGAATTGTTCAAGAAGAGCAGAGGATTATGGGCAAGTGGGAGATTGAAAAGCTGGAAAAGGAGGAGGTAAGGAAACTGGAGGAAACTGAATACTGTTGTAGGTTAGACGAGGAAGAGACGGAGATGGGGAGGAGGAGGAATGGAGAGGAAGAGGAGCAGAGAGTTACAGAGTGGAACGAGGAGAATGGGAATATAGGAGAGGATGGTGAGTGGAACTCATGGTTAGCCAGGGACTTTGAGAAAGAGGAGTTGGAGTGGGCGTTGGTAAGGGCTAAAGGTAAGTCAGCCCCAGGAGAGGATGGAGTAGGTTACGATATATTGAAGCTGCTGACGAAAGGATAGAAGGAAGCCATCTTATATCTATATAATGAAATATGGAAGGAAGGGAGGATACCGAGGAGTTGGAGGAGAGCTATGGTAAAATTTATACCTAAGCCCCAGAAGAAGGCTCTCAGACTGATTTCTTTGATGAACTGTATGGGGAAGACATTGGAAAGGATGGTGAACGAAAGATTGAGGATATGAGCGGAAGAAACAGGTAAAATGGATATTAATCAAAATGGTTTTAGGAAAGGGAAGTCAACAATGGACAATACAAATATCCTGGTAAACTCGATAAGAGAAAGCTGGGGAAAAGGGGAAGCGGTGACTGCAGCTTTCATTGACGTAAAGGCGGCATACGATAACGTGAATCATGGAAAATTGGGGGAGTTATTAACAGAAATGGAATGTCCGAAACAAATAAGAAAGTACTTGAAGGACTGGCTGCGAGAGAGAGAATTGGATTTCTGTTTGTTAGGAGGAGAAAGCAGGAGAATGAAGATGTTGAAGGGGCTCCCTCAGTGGTCAGTATTAAGCCCACTTTTATATAACTGTATATATGCTATACCTATATTGCCCCAAAGCAGTCAAAATGAATCAAAGTTTCAGTCTTTCTAGTGTTAATAATTTAAAATTTTTATTCCATTTCTGTTCTACTTATTGTTAGTTTATAACTTACGTGTACATACACACATACAGTGGGTAACAAAAGTAAGTAAACACTTTGAGCTTGTAGCAAAAAACTATTTATGTCAAAGCAAATATGTAACTTCAAAAAACAAATTGTATATCTACAGAAACTACATGAAATAATCTATATAATTATGCTGATAAAATGTTCATTAGTGCTGGATTTGCTCGTAAAAAATAATAAAGATTCTCGGTATGCAACGAATACACGTTCCAAAAGTAAGTAAACACGACCGGCATTGCTCGATAACTTTTTAATATTTGCAATTTTGCAATTTATCTGTTAGGGAAAAATTAGATTTGCTCTCGTCAATGGTTCTGGGGTAAGTGCCAAGAGGTCAAACTTAGTCCTCTTACCAGAAGGCATCCTCGCCTTCCCCACTCCGTGGCCAGATCCTTGAGGAACAATGTCCTATTCATTCCGGCAACGCAACGTCGGGCTGCTTGCCTTTCCCAATTTTCCTCATTCAAACAAATAAGTCTGCAACATCCGATTGCCATGTGACTTCAAGTCACTGGCAATCGTCTGTCGCCCTAGCTGTCCGTTTACAACCATTCACTCGTCCAGACCTCGCACAGTTCATCCCGATCATAAATCGTACGAAAGCAAAATAGCGGCGGGCTAATTGCCTTTGACGACCCTCAAAAATACGTTGGCGCTAACATATCTGTAAATGACTCTTATAGATTATTTCATGCTGAATCTGAATTCACAAACCGTTCCTTTGTAGTGGTTATCGTTTTCGAGAAAATTTGACTTAAAGGAAAATTGTAAGTTTTCAACTTTGGAAATGTTTCACAGTCTTATAGTTGCTTCCATTCATTTTATTTTTATACCAAACTATTCTGCAAATTATCTTGAATAAAATGATAGGCATTGTGATAATGTTATAATTATTTAATTACGTTTAAATGCCAATGGAAGTGAAGAAGAAACCCAAGACTCGCCGATGTCTGCTGATGTTTTTTAATTTATTTCAACGACGAAGAGTTTCAGAACAATTCTAATCAGATCAAACGAAACAGTAAATATTACAGTTGAAAAAGGTACTCAAGAAAGATAACAAATCGTGTTATGCTTTGAGTACATGTGTCAAATGTTTCGGAAAATTATTAGCACGAAATCCGAAAAACGTTCGTACAAAAAAGATGACCGCCAGTGATGAGTATCACTGCCGTTACTATGTGAAGTTGTTACATGTTTATTTATTCTTGATCAATGAGTGCAAGACTCGGCATTTAAACGTGTTGACTTTTTGGTGTTAAATATTATTAAATTAAATTTAAATTTGAAGGTAAGTTATCTTAAATATTTTCAAGAAGTGTTTAACATTCCGTATATTGCATTGTATTTTTCAAATCGTGGATATTGTACTGTTTAGTTTATTATTTATTTAATTTTACAACATTGTGCATTTCTGTTTTGTCATAGAAAAATGGAAGGAAGAAAACAGCTCACAAATGAGGAACGCAAAATTGTTATACATATGCATAATGAAGGCCATTCGTACCGAAAAATAGCAAAATTTTTTTAAAAAACCCCAGCTGCTATTTTCAAAATAATTGCTGCGTATAAGAAAGACGGACGAGTTTCTATAGGGCAAAGATCTGGACGGTCGAAATGTACAACAATCCGTACAGATAAAAAAGTTATAAATATATCAATGGCATCACCATTTATGTCGACACCAAAGATCCAAGCCCAATTAATAGAAACAAATATAAATGTGCCGAGTACATAAACAATCAGAAGAGTATTGCATGCAGCAGAAAATTATGGGCGTGTTGCAAGAAAATTGCCCTATTTAAGCAAAGCAAACTTGAAGAAGCGTATGCAATTTTACGAATCTCATATGTTGCAAACCGACAATTTTTGGAAAAAGATATTATGGACGGACGAATCCATGATTCGCATGAAATACAGTCATGGTAGGATGTACGTGTGGAGAAAACGAAAGGAAGAATTTTCATACAATTGTATAAGACCTACACACAAAAGTATGAACGAGGGTATAATGGTTTGGGGGTGTTTTTCGGCTAGTGGCATTGGGAAAATTATACCACTAGCCGGAAAAGTGAATTCGAAAGTGTACCTAAAGCTGTTACAGGACGTCATTATATCCGAAGGACAGCGCTTGATAGGAAATGATTTCATTTTACAGCAAGATAATGCCCCCATACACAAAGCAAAAATTATCATGAATTATCTCAAAAGTAATGATATAAATTTATTGGATTGGCCGCCACAAAGTCCGGATCTGTCACCAATAGAAAATATATGGGCCATTCTCAAGTTAAAAATAGCTGAGAAAAAGCCAAAAAGTATTAAAGAGTTACAGAATATTATAATTGCAACTTGGCAGGAATTTACTACAGATGATTGTTTAAAATATGCTTTATCTGTACCAGGCGGAATTTGCAAAATGTCACAGAGACAAGGATATCATTGCGGGCATTAAGTACAATATTTAAATGTTTTAACTTTGTAATTTTGTGTAGCAATAAAAAGTTATATTTATAACTTGTGTTAAAATTATAATTATTTTGTTTTTTACATAATTCTTATTTATAATAATACAGTATTTGCGCAAATGTATAATTGTTACTATTATTATTTTATTGAATTATACTAGCACATTGTTTTATGTAGAATCTGTTATACGTTCGTTAAATTTAAGGTTAAATGAATGACTGATATCGTATTCTTCATTGCTTAACGCGAATATGCAGTTACAGCAGTGATACTCATCACTGACGGACATCTTTTTTGTACGAACGTTTTTCGGATTTCGTGCTAATAATTTTTCGAAACATTTGACACATGTACTCAAAGCATAACACGATTTGTTATCTTTCTTGAGTACCTTTTTCAACTGTAATATTTACTGTTTCGTTTGATCTGATTAGAATTGTTCTGAAACTCTTCGTCGTTGAAATAAATTAAAAAACATCAGCAGACATCGGCGAGTCTTGGGTTTCTTCTTCACTTCCATTGGCATTTAAACGTAATTAAATAATTATAATATTATCACAATGCCTATCATTTTATTCAAGATAATTTGCAGAATAGTTTGGTATAAAAATAAAATGAATGGAAGCAACTATAAGACTGTGAAACATTTCCAAAGTTGAAAACTTACAATTTTCCTTTAAGTCAAATTTTCTCGAGAACGATAACCACTACAAAGGAACGGTTTGTGAATTCAGATTCAGCATGAAATAATCTATAAGAGTCATTTACAGATAAATAGCAAAATTGCAAGTATTAAAAAGTTATCGAGCAATGCCGGTCGTGTTTACTTACTTTTGGAACGTGTATTCGTTGCATACCGCGAATCTTTATTATTTTTTACGAGCAAATCCAGCACTAATGAACATTTTATCAGCATAATTATATAGATTATTTCATGTAGTTTCAGTAGATATACAATTTGTTTTTTGAAGTTACATATTTGCTTTGACATAAATGGTTTTTTGCTACAAGCTTAAAGTGTTTACTTACTTTTGTTACACACTGTATGTAATATATCTTCAAATAAATAACAAAATTTACTAACACGCGAAATTCCTGGTGTAATTTGTAATGAAAGTAATCTCTACTGAAATCCCTCGTGAACAATTTATCATAATTTAAAAAGCAATTTACAGAACTTTTAAATTTATAATGACATATAATTATTTATTATCAAATTTTTTTCAACGGAAACATGATTTATTAAAACCCACGTTAATTAATTAATGTTCCTAAATATTTTTAGGTATACATCAATAAAATGAAATTTCAGATTAAGAAAATTTCAGAATCAGATTATATTTTTCTAACGTCGTTTATAACGACGTATTTATTAATTATTGTATATAATAATTGTATTCTTATACAATGATTTTGATGAAATTATATTTTAATTAAAAATAAATTCATACATATGTACAACAAAATAAACGCAAGGGTATTAATTAATTATTTGTAAATATACACAATAATTTATGTACCATATAATTGCAACGGCTCTAACTTTCCTCCCATCAAGCGAATTATTACTCTAGAGTCTTACTTTCTTTTAAAATATTTAGTAAATTCTTTCTTTCTTTTTGTCCCTCTTAAATTAAAGCCCGCGCACAACTAGTCATGAGATCAAAGGTGACAACACCGAGTGAACCTACTGTGCTTTCTTATACTGTGATCGATGCATGGGCAAAGTGAGAGGAATCTCCTTTTAGATGCCATCTCTATTGAGAAAATAAAATACATACATACATATTAGGTCGAGTCATAAGTAACTTCCGATGCAGCTAAATAGATTTTATTGTGTGTATGGTGAGATTATGAAGGTATAAGTCATCACGAGTTGTTGAAGTCAAATTTAACGATTACTGCGTATTCCGTGGAGCTATAAATATATCGTTTTAACATGAAATACAGTCCACTCATGTTTTTTATTTATTTAATCTCTGTAATTGTTGTCTTGTTCGTCGTATGTAGAAATTGATTCTCGTAATTCTGAACTGACTTGCACCGTCTCTGAATCTCTGTCCCGTGTTTTCACCAAACCTCCTGTGGTGCTTTCTGCGAAGTCAGAGATGAGACCTATCAAGAGGTCCTCTCATTAAGCATACTTCAAGGACGAGGGTTCCCAATGAATCGGGCTTGAACCATATACTAGTTACCACGTGCACCACAGCAGCAGGATTTATGGCGGGCATACAATGGAAGTGTCTACGGCTGTTCAAAACTAATGTCATATCTTTTCAAAGGTCAAACAACCACTTGATTGGTTACCTTTGATGACATTCATGCTAGACCAATTTCCGGAAGCTCAATCGCTAATCAGATTGGACAGGACAGAGAAATGAATCAGTTTACAAGAAACTAATAAGAGAACAAGTTCAGTTCAGACAATTGTGAATATTACTATTATAATCTATAGCGAACAGACACATTCAGAGTGAAAAGGTTTTCAAAGTGACGATCACTTGCATTTCGTCTAGCGATCAGAGCAGTTTCATTTATCAATCGAGTTCCAGTTTTTCTTTTCAAGCATTATTTCATTTTTAAAAAAAAGGCATTTTCGACTTTTGAAACATCCTTACTTCCGTAAAAGGATTAAGGAATGCGATTAGTGCAAAGATTAATCAGTAATAAACGAACAAAAAATCGCGTTATTGAACACTGCAGATAAATACATTCAGCAATTGCAAAGAGTGCAAGAGAAACTCCTAGAAAAGCGCCCTGCACTCGTCAAACGCAGAAATGTCATTCTTTTACACGACAACGCGCGACCACATACAGCAAGGGTGACTCAAGAAAAAATTCTTGAGCTTGGATGGTTTGTTTTACCACATCCACCTTACTCCTCAGATCTTGCCCCGACAGACTACCACCTTTTCTGTTCCTTACAAAACTTTTTAAATGGAAAAACCTTCAATTCTGAAGAGCAAGTCAGGCAGGCTATTGAAAGCTTCTTCCAATTCAAACCAACCACATTTTACAAGGAAGGAATTGATAAACTACCAGGAAAATGGAAGAAGGTTATAGAAAATAGTGGTGAATATATAATAAAATAATATAATTTTGTTGTTTAATGAGAACGAAATAAATGTCTGATAAAAAAACGAAAATTACTTATGACTCAACCTAATACATATATGTGGACTATTCATATTAGCGGTATTATCCATTACAGAATAAGAAACTATCAAACATTATGAGAAAAAGTATAACTTAAAAAATACAACTAGGAAAAGCACAAAATTATCACAACTAAAAGACAAAGCAAAGTTTTTGCAATCCTTATGCAACAAAAACACTAATCAACAAGTGTTTGATTTTTTCAATTTAAAAATTTAAAAAAATATTTATATTCGATACTAAAATAACAAAGATAAAAAAATCGATTTTATCTTTGCTGGGACAAAATTAAATCTCTCCTCAAGTACATAAATAGTGCATAATCATTACCAAACTATTCAACTAAATATTCAATATTTTTGGGGGAAAATTTTTTCAAATGGAAATACAAGTATTACAATAGTCTGTATACCTTTGCACAAAGGAATCACAGAAAATCATTTAGCAGATAGATTAGCTAAAGCAGAAATCAGTATGGATTCTAATCCAGACAAATCAATCCAATTTATAGACTTTTACCATCAATGTAGAAATCAAATGCAGTAGGATACAATCATGTGCTTAGAGAAGCAAATGCAAAAGGTATGAATTATTTTGATTTATATTATGATAATAATAGAAAACCATAGTTCCATAACATGTACTTACCAAGATATATTACATGATGAATAACTGGTCACAAAATCACAAGATATAGAACTGGTCACTAAAGTAAGCAACATCCGTAGCACGTGCGAATAATCAACAACAGCACTAGTCATTATGATGATCTCAACAGGATTTCAATCGCATACTAAGGAGTTGCCCTCTATAGAGAGTAGGGAAAATTAAAAGCTCTGCGAGAAATCGAACACACTTTGTCACAAGAAATTAGATCTGTCCTACAAAATTTAAATATAAAATGTATTAAAATAATGTTTGAATTCTTAAAAATCCGCATATAGTAAGGTTAATTAAGATATAAACTTACGAAGTAAAAAGATGCCGGCAAGGAACCTCACAAATTTCTAGAAGAGAAACGGAACGGAAGTACTATAACGATACCTACATTCGTCCAACCGTCCCGCCGAAAAGCACATTTTCGCGCGTAAAATTATAACGTTTTTCTGGAGGATAATTTCCCTCCAGGATGCACGCCATTTTTCTGGAAAACGCGTTGCAAGGCAGACGTTTTAAAACAGAGCTAGCATTAGTTATTGTTCTATTGTTAGAACGTATAAATCCAATGTTTATTTAGAAAATCATAAATTAATGATAATTGTATAAATAAATAAATACGATTGTATTCCAAAAACCTCCATGCTTTCAATTGGTTGAAATTTTGGGAATGGGTTTCTTTTGAATAAAAATGATGATTCCGAGAAGGATTTTTGGCGACTCGAAAAAAATTTGGTATCATTTGAATGTCACTCCCTATTTTATTGACGTAATATTTGTATCTATTGTTATCTACGCTTTCTACAATGTCCTCCCCCCCCCAATAATTTGCATCATATCAAACGCGATTTTTTGTTAAAATAATATTGCAATATATTTACTATTTCTATGTATGCAACTGCATGAACAGAAAAGTTCTTTTACTTTTATATGTATACCATGTAGTACTTGTAATAAAAGAATATTTTATCACACCAATATTTACATACATTTACATACATGTATCCTCCTAAATATGTAAATAAATTCAGTAATAAGGGCAATAAATATTAGTGATTCAACTACGTTATTTTATTGAGGCAACAAATATCTTATTAAGAGAAGTTATATTTATGATATACGAAGTAAATGATATAAAGGAAAACCATAATAACCGCCATAGAGTAACGTCTTCAACATGGTGCGTGATCAACAGAATGAGCATGCTCCGAATTCCGAATGTTTTGTATTGACATTGTGTAGAACGGCTATATACGAGAAGACGTAACATCACGTAACGTCATATGACAACTAATAATTATGGTAATATCAGTAAAAAATCTGTTACAGTAATGTTTTTAGAATGAAATAAGAATCAAGTTAAATGTGGCAATAAATCTTATTCAACAGTCCGAAGAAATAACCGGTATGGAACCTAACACGGCAATACAGGATACACTTACAGAGATGCGAGTAAAATTTAAAGAGGTTCGTAAGTTATTGAATGATCATGAAAAATTTAGTACTGAAAGCGAACCATATAAAATAAAATATCAAGCAATTGAAGTTTTGAAAACGATGGAAACAGATCTTACTAACGTCTTATCAGACATGCCAGAAGAACAAAAAGGGGAAGAGGTAATAATGCTTGCAGTAGTACACTTAAATCTTGGTTTATTACATGCCGATACAGAGGAATTAAAGGCAGGTGAAGAGCAGTTTATGAAATGTATAAATTTATTGAAAAATAAAGAACTAGAACCAGAAGCAATTTTAACGGTACTAAGCGCCCTTAATCAATTGGGTATTATATGGTCCCAATGGAATCAACCAGTTAAGGCAAAGAACTTCTTAGATCAAGCAGAACAGATCTACAATGATTTCAAAAACACTAATCATGAATGTAGAAATCCTATTCACATGGCACAAAATTTTGGAATCGAAGAAGTCAAAGATGAACTGTCTCCTGAAGAAATACTTGAGAAAGTTCACACTTTAACATTATATTATTTAGCACAGATATATAGTTCTTTAAAAGACCATCGTAAGTCTGCAATATATTGTCATATGACTTTACGTAGACAGTTATGTAATATTGATATGGCAGACTTTGATTACATTCATTGGGCTTTAAATGCAGCAACATTATCGCAGTATTTTATGGAAAATGATGCTTTTTCTCAAGCAAGACACCATTTAGCAGCCGCATCTTATATACTCCAAAAATATGAAAATATACTGGAAAAGAAAACTGAAAACAATAAGGACAGTGAAGTAGTTGCAGCTGAATGGGAGGAATTTAAACATAGAGGTGCAGATGTTTCCAGGTGTTGGGCTAAATATGGAATCTTACTATTGAGCTTATCAAAACAAAGACTGTTAGAGAAAAGTGAAACAGAGCAGAATAATACTCAGTCGGATAATAAGGATTCCTCAAAATTAAAAATGATTGAGGATTTAAAATTTGATGTTTTAGAAAAGGACATAGAACCAATTGTAAATCAAGTTACAGATGAATATTTATTAACTTTTGACGATGCAAGATTAGTATTTTTAAATGCTCAAAAATGGTTAGAACAAGCAAAAACATATTACACCTTGGAAAATCATGCCTCTGATCATGTATTAATTGTACAAGACATTTCTCAAGCATACAAATATCTGTCCTTTTTCGAAGAACAGGAGGATAGACAAGCAAAAATGCACAAAAGAAGAATAGATATTTTGGAAAATGTTATCAAGGAGTTAAATCCTCAATATTATAAAACTGCTTGCAGACAGATTTGGATTGAACTAGGAGAAACGTATTCTGAAATTCTGGATATAAAGCTTGATCGGTTACGTGCTTCTGACGAAAATCCAACACCCCAAGCTCTGACAAAAATTAATCATTTAGCAAAAAGTGCTATAAAAAATTTTCAAACTTTTCTTGATTCTTTAGAAATTCGTAATTCTAATTCTGGAACAGATCCGTTTCCTGATGATGTAATACAACCTGCATTGTTTTCTTACTTTCATCTTGGTAGATTATACAATAAGATAATAACGCCTGATAAAAAAATCCAGTTAGAAAACACTCAAAACAGTTTTAATGCATATAAATTTGTAGTTGATTATTGTGAGAAGTATCCTAAAGCAGCTGAAATCATGAAAGTTGAATTAAATCTTTGCAGGGAATTAGTAAATTTGTTACCAATGAAAATAAGTAGGTTACGAGAAACAGCGATGAATTAATAAAATCATTAATTTTAATCATTCTCTCTGCATTTTGATGCACGTGTATATTTAATGAAGCATATTTTTGAGAAAAGACTTAGTTAATTTTTGCAAATATATATTTCAATGTAATTTTATGCATTCTTCAATTATATCTTAATATTCTTTTCTCATAATTGTAACATAATTTTTTTGTAGCAATAACAAAATGAGCATATAAATACAGCAAATGCACTACATATTATAAAGATATAATATATGCAATTTGTATTTTATTTTCTTTAAAACTAAGATTTGTATTATATTTTTTAATAATACAGAAGTAATATTTGACTTACTTCTTTCTTTCTTATTAAAAAAAAATGAAGATAATAGGTATATATTAAAAAATACTGTTATAAGATAATTTTTGTATTTATTTCATACAATAAAAAATCACTTTTTTTTACGTGGTTTTGTTTGCTGCTGCAACCTTTGTTTTCTTAACCTTCTTTTTTAATCTATAAAATGCGTCTGTCCTCAATTTATTCCGAATTTGTCTAGCTTTCCTTAACTTAAAGCGGTCAAAGTCACTGAGCTCCAGGCGCTAAAATTTAATAAAATGTGCATGTTAATTGTTACTTATTAAATAAAACGCTTATAATTAAGTATTACTGAAAATAAAGAAAATATATTGCATAGTAATTAATAGTTACCTTCTTCTTAGCTTCAACCTTTCTCGCCCACATAGTTTCTTTCCACAAGTCATTGATCTTTGCAGCTTCCCAAGCTTTACGTACAACACGAGTAGATCCAGTGTATGGGAAGGTTAATCGGAATTTAGTAAGATGCAACTGATTTAACCTCATCTCACAGCGTGGAACATTTGTAGAGGGACCATCGACCAAAACCTACAGATACCATATAACTTATTAAAATAAAAAAACCTATATTTTTGGCATAAAATAATTTAAAATTTTAATATCAGTTAACAGTATTGGCATCAGTTAAACATCAGCCGGCAATTCCTATCAAGATACTGGATCATCATGAATACATTATACATAACAAATAAAACGTTAAGTATAATAAGTTGTTAATTACTTGATCATTTTATTGCATGGACAAAATTATCTTACCCTATTTTGATCAATGATGTCTACAATTGCAACCAATTTGCCCAAATGTGGGCCATCGCTCACGTAGGCAATGCGGCCGGATTCCACGAATCTTTGGAACGGCTATTTAAAAAAGAAAACATCTTTATTTTACCTTAAATTTATAATTTTACTAATATAACTGTTAGGTTCATTATTATTTTAACACATATGTACAACTGTTTACAACAGTAAAAACTTTCCTACCATGTGGCTGAGCACGCAAGTAAGTACAAGGTTAGATTGAATAATAAATCCAATTTTTTAAACATTATGAACAAGTTTATAAATTAAATAACAGTACGTAATCAACAAAAATAAATTTTTTATCAAAATAACAATTCTTAACGAATGGTGCAAATTACACGTGTATAATAACGATAAGTTCAAAACCACACTTCACTTACCATGATTTACCGGAAGCAAAAGACATATACAATTTTCAACCGGATGAACTATTACCAGCACCAACTGTTAGTAAAATATGTTTCCATCTTGAACTTGTTTGAATCACATTTCTATACATATGTTTATATATATTTTTATATAAAATAAATGGCATAACAGTGTACTTAATTATTCTATTATAAAATTAAAGAGACATATAAATTAAATCTAATTTTGAATATATGTTTCACAAGGCAATACAGGAACTAGAGGGCTAACATACCTTTTTTCTGTGCATACCTACACTTTCGGTTCTACACATTCTATAATTTATGGCAATGCTCATGCGCTCTTACGATAATCAGGATGCTGAGCGTAGATACTCAGTGCACAGAAAGTTTCATGAATTTATAATTCGTACAAGTTGTAATATATTCTATTCAATAGACAAAGTATTTTTTGTTCCATATTTATATATTTCATGAATATACTAAAAAGATTAAGCATAATATTTTTATTTTATATATTTATTATATTATTATCTATTCGTTCATTTTCGATCACCATGTACATATCCATGAAAGCAGAAGCAACTTGTAGAGAGGTATCGCACTTTTTGATGAAGAATTTCGTGCAGATTTTGTAAGATAAAGCAAACATAGGGGTACTTCCTCTTTCGATGAGGTATATATTTTATTTTTTCGAACTTTATAGAATGAAAAATAAGCGGAATTACATGTTGTAGAAGTTAGTAAAATTTGTAAATTAATTCAACCACTGGCACGATTTATGTTTAGTATTTCATATACATTTTAATATATATTTTTATATACATTCAAATAAACATTTTGCATTATTATCTTTAAAATGATCTAAATTGTAAAAGAAGTCTGCTTTACTTGTAAACATTCGTTTAAGTATCAAACAATTATGGAATTAAAGATTAGTAAAATTTTTATAAGAACTGGGAATCAATCTAATGTTAGTATTATTCAGTTGTTAAACAAAAAATGTTCTACTCGATCATTATGCAATGTTACAAATATCCCAAAATCATATAAAAACAAGGTTAAACCTAACCTGTTTGGAAAAGAAAAGTTTAAAAATGTTAAAAACTTGGCGAGTAATATTAGTGTTTCTGGATATCTTTTATTGGCAAGTACTTACATTTATAAATATATATTATACTTATAAAAAGAAGCGATTGAATGATTGTAATATAACTTATTATATTACAAGAAATCAGAAAATAAATACCTTTTATTGAAAAGTGAAAATGTTTCATTTAAAACTATTAATTTAGAGTATACCAATTGCTACATTTATACTTGGTACATGGCAAGTCCAAAGACGTAAATGGAAATTAGATTTAATAGAAAAGTTAAATAATCGTATCTGTCAGAAGCCCATTGAATTACCAGAATCGTAAGATCAATAAAGTATTTTATGACGTAAACATTAATAACATAATGAACTAAAGTTTTATTTAGTTTAGGAGAGTTGGAATCAATGGAATATTATCCCATTAAAGTAAAAGGAACATTTCTATATGAAAAAGAATTTATTGTAGGATTTAGAAGTTTGTTAGTAGATGGGAAATCTTCAAATGATACTACATTCATGAAAAATGCAGGAAATCAAATAGGGTACCATATTATTACACCCTTTAAATTAGCTGATAGAGAGTAAGTAAATATATTAGCAAAACAAACATGTTTGAAATGTATTTAAAGATCTTTAATATTACATGCTTTCTTTCCAAATAAAATATAGTTTGACAATCTTGGTAAATCGTGGCTGGATTCCAAAGTCATATAAAAATATAGTGAGAAAGCAAAAAAGTGACGCAGATGATGAAATAGAAATTACAGGAATTTTAAGATTAAATGAAACAAGACCACAATTTGTTCCAAAAAATTCTCCACAAAGTGATGTGTGGCATTACAGGTATAAATATATAATTTAGCAAAAAATATTATAAAATACTTATTAGTGTCTGTATTAAAATTTTAATTTTATTAATTTCCTTATTAATATTACTTTTATGTATCAAATTGTTTAAGAGATTTGAATGAAATGGCTAAAATAGCTGATGCAGATCCTGTATATATTGAAATGATATACAATGTGAATGCACCAGAATATCCAGTAGGTGGTCAAACACAAGTACAATTAAGAAATGAACATACAAGTTATATTATTACATGGTATTCTCTTTCTATAATCACTGCTTATATGTGGTATAAGAAATTCATTAAAAATCGAATTGTACTTTAAAACAAAAAGAAGTTAGTACCATGCAAAAAATATAAAAAAGTATTGAAAACGAAAATTTTTAAATAGAACTATATTCAAGTAGGATAACTATATTAGAACTATTTAAGTAACATTGATATGATTTGTATACTGTATACATGTATATAAAAATTATTTATTATTATCTATGTGATGTTCCTTTTACTATGAATCTTAATATATTATTTATCTTTATCATTAATTGTCAAAATTAATGAATACAATGAAAATAAGTGGGTATAATACTCATAAATTTTATTTCATAACATAACAAACTGAATGTTTTCTATTAATAAGAGCACATTAATTCTTCATTGAAAAATTGTTGCCTTTTATTATCAATAACAACAACAGTGATAACCACTACTAACAAAAATGTCAACAATGGTCATGGTAAATAGTTACATTGAAGAAGTCAGCATAGAAAATACAAATATGAAAATATACCATACAAATATGAAAATACACCATGTACATACTACATCGACTTTCCTTTCATTACGTATTTATTATTGTAATAGAATTGTGAAATTATACGACGATATGACGCTTTCACAGAATTGCAGTCACAACATTTTCGACTGCAAGGGGATGCTTATAATTAACTTTCTACATTATCGTGCTTTCATGGAATACCACGATTTACATTTGTTTATCATAAGAACGATATATAGATGGCATTCCCGGATTTTCAGGTATCAGGAGAGGTATTAAAATTGTCCAAAAGATATGTATTATATTTCAGTGCAACATCCTGTACGTTATACACATTTCATTTCATTCTATTCTAACGAGTACATGTCAATTTAGAAAAATAAATAGCATATAAATCAAGGTTACACCACCGTGACAAAAATTTAACGGATTTAACGAAAAAATTTAACCGAAATTTAATGGATTCTATGTTTTTCAATGTTTTAAAACAAACTGTGAAAGAAATTATGTATACAACTTATATCATTTTTAATTTATCAATATCAGTGTGTCTGTGAATTTCTGTTCTGATGAAACCAGCTGCAATATTCATAAAACGTCGGAACGTATCTTCGCAAGAACACAGTTAACTCCTGGAAAATCCTAAGGCAATATCGCCGTTAGCGCTGGGTAAGCAGAGCATTTGTTCCTAGTCTTGCATTTCATAATGGTTTCTAAATATATTCGGTTTCGATCCTTTCAGTATATTGGTAAAAAAACGAGGGCCAAAGGGTCTGTATTAAAACCTTCAGGGGCCCAAACACTTAACAAGTTTTGATATATTCCCATGTATCCTCGTTGGGACCTTGAAATTTTTCAACTTAGTTTTTGGATCTTGGATCTCGGAATTTTAGAATTTTGAAACGTGATATTTTAGGGCTTTGGAATATATAATCATACTGTAAATATGACAGTAATTCCAAGAACGGAAAATTCTTATGGCACATTTTTTCATTAATATCCTAATATATATTTATATTATTTAACTTATACTGTTATGTAAAGTTATTCTAGCCTTATTAGCTGCGTGATGGCTAGATCAATGAGCTGTATTAGTTTAATTTCAGATTAGTGATGATTCACCACGTCTGGTGAATTAGTTTTGAATTAAATTTTGGTACGAGTTAGTCCAAGTATAGCGTTTAATTAACGTCGAAAATTTATTATAAAGGATCTAGATGCTCTTATGAAATATTAGATTTGATCTGGGTTACACAAACTCCAGCGGCGACGCTGCCCCAAGAAAGAGTAATTCCTAAGAGTAATATTTTTAAAGCTTTTAAAATAACAACTTATTTGTAATTACTCAATAATATTCTAAATACATAGATAATATCTTAAATTCGTAGAAGCGAAAACGATTGAACTATTTCAAATCGTTAAGCTGTTTTGTAAAATCTAATATGTCGCAAAAAATATATTTACCTTATTTGTACAGGATCAATATATATTTCTTTTTTTCTTTTAATAAACATCACAATTTTAATTAAAAGAAATAATAATGGATAATCTGTTTTATTTTTTGCCACGGTTACCATAATATCATCAAATATACTAGATGAACATAATCATAACCGCTACATTTATAGTAAATATCTTAAAAAATAACCATTCCTATTGCACTGTTTTGAAATATGAAATATAAATTATAGATCATTCAATTCGCAACAATTTATTAAAAGATATGATTGTGACAAAAGCAAACAATTATTCCTATCAATCGTCTCGTCTATACTTTGTGCTTTCTTTTATTCGCTTTTACACGAGACTCTTTAAATTTCTAGCTATTTATCCTATGCGATTTCAGATCGACACGGATCAACAATACGAAAGAAGTTTATTTATTTTCCCTTCCTCCTAACACGAACTCCCTTTAAAAGCAATTTTATTTATAACATGATCGATGGTCCTTGAACGATTCCGTCTCGCTTGAAATACGTATACATCATCTCTCGTTCAGATCTTGTATTCTCTCACTATGAATAATCAATTATACCGAACAGGCTTACAATCTGCACGGAACACGTTCAACGAAGGTTCAACCACTCTATTGCACTACCGATTTTTTGTCCAATTATTCCGTTCCACTAAGCATCATATTCAGAAATCCATTATTTCTTTACTCGTTAAGAACGCAAGTACGAACGAGAGCGTTACACACCGAGTACGGATCGCAATTACTACTAGGTCTTCTATCCTCAAGGTACCCTTTCTTGTCCTCGGCAACGCCTCGAGGTATACGAATACTGACATTACGATTGGCTACGCCGGCGCTAAAATCGTGTATGCTGCTGGTTTCGCATTTTCCAGTCAAACGACGTTCGTTATCTTTTCCTCCACGTGGGTCGTACGCTTGGATATGCCTGAGGTGTTGCTTGCTCAACTTGTCGATGGCTTTTTCGATTTCGGCGATGCCATTTTCGTTGCGCATTGCCTTCGTCGAGAAGTTCGTGTGTGCACCTGCGCCATTCCACATACCGTCCACGGGCTTGGGATCCAAGGTGACGATTACACCGTATTCCTCGGCCACTTGGTGCAGGATAAACCTGGCAACCCACAAATCGTCACCGGCTGATATACCAACGCAGGGGCCAACTTGGAACTCCCATTGAGACGGCATCACTTCAGCGTTCGTTCCGGCGATTTTCACTCCGGCATACAGACAAGCTCGGTAATGCGCTTCGACGATTTCACGACCAATCACTTTATTGGCACCAACGCCGCAGTAGTACGGTCCTTGGGGACCCGGGAAACCGTTCTTCGGCCAGCCAAGCGGCCTACCATCGAAATCTAGGAACGTGTATTCCTGCTCAATTCCGAACCACGGCTCGTGATCCTTCGCTGCTTCCATTGCCTCGTTCGCCTTGTAACGCTTGTTCGCTGTCGTCGGTGTCATGTCGCTGTAGTACGTGTCGCAGAGAACAAGTTTGTTGTTGCCACGACGAAATGGATCGTTGTATATCGCTATCGGACATAGATAAATTTCACTATTTGCTCCATCCGCTTGGTACGTCGAACTTCCATCGTACGTCCAGATTGGCAACTCTGAAAAAGAAAGATTATTATCGTTAGTATATATGTATATTGAAAAGTGGCTAAATAGAAAAACAATGTTGGCCGGAATTTCCTATTTTACCGGCACAACGTAAAATAACATTCGATATAATACCATTTCAGTATAAAGTCGTTGATTAACATATAAAGATTTTGCGCAAGATATTGATCTATTGTTGGTTTTTCTAAGTTTCTAAGCAAGTCAATTTCCAAATATAATATTAAGTAAATATCAAATAGTTATTATGAAAGTTTGTAATTATGAAAGTTACTTAAAAATTTGTTTCATTAAGATTTCATTGTTAATATTTAACATACTATCATGTAGACTTGTCCATTCCTTTTGTATGAAATTGATTATATTAGAAATACATATATATTTAATAACTTATCCTCTTCAAATCTATCATATTTATTAATGAATACCTTAATGTAATAATCATTGAAATAGTAAACAAAATTTTTTACTTCCAATATTTAAAAATCTTTGCCAATAAGATCATTTTGTCATTTTCAATGAAATTAAATAAACAGTCGATCAGTAATGTAGAGCTCGCGAATGGGTGCATTTACCTTCCTGCACAATTTGGGCAGTATTATCGATTTTCATTATGTACATAGTGCGGAATGTACTCGTTTATGCTGTACTAGATACATATAGCTTAAAATAAAAATAGGCGGATTGTGCTCGGATATATTATATTATGGAACGTTCTTAAAAATTGTGTCATTTTATCTAAGAATTCTCGCATAAGATCATAAGATTATATCTGATAAAAACTTGGCCTTCCACTACTTTAAACTTACGATTTATCTACATTGTGTTGGAAAATAAGACAATGATATCACAATGGTAAACAATTTTTTTAGTTATGTACAAAATTTCTTTCTATATTGCTGCTATTGCCGATTGAATAAATTTTTTTTTAATGCATTGGAATACGTTTCTCCCACTATCATGGCAATATAACCATAAGTTTGTGATTTCATAAATTCTTGGAATTACTCTACAAGTAAGATTCCATGTAAATGACAAAATCAAATATTTCACTATTGTATCTCGTTAATATCGTTTGAAGTTAATGAACTAATACCAATTCTATGTAAGTTTTACCCTTAATAGTGGACATTTTAATTTGTCCCCGTAGATTCTACGCGTTGCAGATGTCAATAGTTCCGTAACGCGCCTAGAATTTCATGAATATAAATAAATGCTATTTCACTGTGGCGAATATTGTTGCATATGCGTTGGGTGTAGAAAATACAAGTATTTGCGTACTGAATGTTACATGCGATTAGCATTCATGAAAGATTATGATTTAATGATTAACTCGAGGTTCGCTTACAGGAAAAGAATAGAAGGCAAACAAAGATACGTAACGAACGATTATCATATCAAATACTTGCTAAATAATGAATCTACATGTACAGTCCTTTCACTCTTATCATGACATAATATTAAACACGATCAGATAACATTTTGGTTATCTTCCAAAACATATGTTCACGTACTTATCATGTTTTATATTTCAAAACAAGATCAAGGTTGTTTTGAAACTTGATCGATGATGATCAACAGATTGTCTAATTAACTTTATAATCATAAATGTACACGTATTGTATTTTTTTACTTATATTTTCGCAAATGAAGCCAGTTTTAAATACGTAGTTCGGAATCAGGCACTTTTCTCTTGAATAAGGAAAATTTGCAAATATTTCTAATATTAAGGTCATATTAGATAATATTTGTATATATAGTTGTATATATAAGGAAAAGTTGCTTAGAATAATGTTCCTGACGACATATTCCAAGAAACCGATTGCTATAGTAGATTGTATTGAGCAGATTTGATTAGATTTAAAATAAATTTTGTATAAGAACTTTTGTTTTGGGTTCCCTACATTTCTGCTACAACTCTGTCCTGCTATGTCGGTAAGTATGTATGTACATATGTACTGTACGATTACTGAAGAAAGTCACGTTATAAGAATATTTGTCTAAAGATTATATCTCTACTACATTACATATAATTTGGTATATGCAAACCTATAAATCACTGGACATTATATATATTTACTTACTCAGATATATACAAAACAGTTATTTTTATTTCGTGACTGTTTCTTAAGAAATAATACGTGCCGACAAACGATACAGTAGGGTTGTAAATTCTGTTACAGAATTTAATGTGCTCGATGCCCTAACCAAATCGCAACATAACTAATACAAAAGGAATGGACATAGAAGGAAGAAAGCTTGAACTAATCTTGACCTATCTCTGACAATGAAATAAGTTTTTATAATTATAGTTGAATGATTTTTATAACTAAACATAACTAATGTGTTATAAAGTATAAAATTGAGAAATATATCGCACAGTACATAAGAGTATAAGATTTAGTTTGATATTTTTTAGTTCTCAAATTATTTACCAAAATTGTTTTAAATTGATGTATAACACTTAATGTGCTTCTGTTATTATATTTTAATCAGAACCGGTTCTGATACATTGTACATTAGATAGCTAAATCCTAGGGCAGGTAATAAAATTGAAATATAATTTAATATTATGGCATATATTATATTTTTTTAAATTTTTACACATTCGAAAAGAGAAAAACTAATCATAGTTCATAGTACTTTTAATTTGGTTTATTTTATTTGAATAGTTTTTTACTATTTATAATATAATGTATTATTTGCAAATTTCCAAATGACTGAATTCCTAAGATTTACAAATTTAAAATAGCCAAACTTCCAAGTTGTGAAGCTTCCAAATTTTAAAATTATTAAATTTCCAGGTCTTCAAATTTTAAAATTCACTATCTATTAAATTGTAAAATTTCGAAATTTTTCAAATTCCAATATGTTCAAATTTTTAAATTTCCAAATTTTTAAATTAGCAAATATATTTCAAAATTCCAAGCTCATTGTTAGAAACAACCAATGTCTCTTACACACAGGCATATAACACCACCTATTCAGATTTTGATATACGATGAAGTTATCTAAAATACTAAAGAAGTTCAACAAATGCCAAATGATAAGTGATTTATAGAATGAAAGAAGATAATATTTGCTTGATAATACGCGAAAAAATAACGACTGTTTACTGACCTGATGGGTGTTTCGGCACAAAATCGACTGTCCTAGTCTTGCATCTTAAGTTTTCACCGGTACCATCAATCCAGATGTATTTTGCTAAAACTGTATTTTCTGGTTGGGGTAGGTCGAGGTACTTGCTCAGCAAGGTCTTATCTAGGGCCGCGTTCGGCGACTCCTTCAACATAAGGCGCGACATTGTAATGCTGCAACATAATATAAAATTCCATGAAAATATTGTACAATGTAATGAGACATGCATTTATTATACAAATTTTAGAACTGTATTTATTTTTGAACATTTTTATAAAAATATCAAGTTTCCATTTATCAAATGCATTTATGCTGATTTATGATTTTAAACTAAAATTTTTAGATACTAAAGCTATCGCGATCGCCATAAAAATAAAATTTATGTCCCCTACTCCTAGCTTAAAAAACATAATTTTAATAGTAAAGATAATGATGGACGTATTTTAATTAGCCATCTACGCATTTGACTTAAATTTCTTAAATTTTGTTTTTGAGAAACAGACTTTCCTTTTTTCTCTTTTGTTACAAGAAAAATTTAAGGAATGTTCTAATTGTTTAAGTTTTAAATACACATTGCTAAAATTAGTATTTATCGAAAAGAAACTAAAAAAAGGTTTTGCCGAATAAACTACAGTATATACGTTTATAATACGCATGCGCATTATGTATCCTCATTCAAGAACAGTTTTTATTTTCTTTCCATAAATATTTTAATTATAGTTTGGAACTCAAGTAATTATAGGCCTTTTAATATTTTGAGCAATTTAAAATAATCGTTAGTTTAAGAAATATGGTAATTTCAATATATGAAGGAAAAGCTTTTATTCTATCGTCTTATCTCAGAAACGAAATTTAAGCAATTGAAATCAGTACGTAATCAAAATTCGTATTAGTATTCTTTTTTTCCAAGAAAATTATCAACATTCAGTGCTACCGTCAGAAATGAATTCACGATGGAAATACACCTTGTTTTCCTTACATTATGATTTGAATCATGCTTTGATTTTAAAAGATGCATTGAAGTAAGTAGATTCATTGGATTAAAATGGACTGTGGCGCCGTCTAGTGATGAGATCGCGTATTTGTAACGCACATTACGCAGATTCATTCACACATATCAGATGCATCGAGGGACGAGCATGTAAAAGATTCCTCTGGTTTATTCTTGGTGAAACAGAAAGAGAGGTGCGCCCACGTATCACGCAGTACGCATCAAGCATCACGCAGCACTCACGCAGGAACCACGTGTATTCCAGGAGTATGCATGTTGCCAGTCGCCCACTGGCAACGCGTTTGAACAACGTGTTTAAGGTCTTTAACCGATATCATAACCCTGCACGCACGTGCAAACATTTCGGGCGTTTTGAAGGCCATCTCAAATTATTTTTAACTCTTTCTTTTTCTTTTCCTTGGATAATGCACGTGACTCACGACATCAATAACATAGAACAAAACGTGCGTTAGGTGGTGTTCACAATTATGAAGATTAGCACAATTTTGAACAAATGACAATAGTCTTGATCATGATTATAATAGTCTTCATTGTCTAGAATGCTTTGAAGCTTTGTATTAAATAGCGATACTGATTTTTAAATTTGTACCTGTAACTTTATGCAAGAAGTGCTGCTGTTATATTTTTGAAAAAATTAGTTAAGTCTAATATGGAGTTTGCAAATAAAGAACGACGATTGTATCTGAAAGAACCACATAAGAGTTGCCAGATATTATTTAGTAACTTCTTAACATATTAAGTGCTTTTCATATTTATAAATGTTGATATTCTTGCACCAAGCCACAGTTATCACTGTTATTTTTCAACCTCATTTCTTTAATTATATCGATTCTGAGAATATTTTTCAACCTACATATGAAATATTAATATCATATTGACATTGCAATATGTATATTTTATTACAAACTAATTTCTGTCGATATATTGGAGGTTTTTTCCTAATATTATACAATATGATTATAAATTGTCCAGTGAAATTTGTATATTTTATAAATTTTAACCGCGTAAGCAATTTTTTTTTTTTAATTTACTCATTCAGCATTTAAAAATGCAGTGATTTGTATTTTATGTATATATCTTTTTTATAAATGAAACAGTCATGTTCCAAACAAATTACCATCTAGGTTACATGTATCTACATGTACATCTAGGTTAGTTAACAATAACTTGAAACACTGAAATATTAACAACTTTGAACGAAGAAAAATTGAAAAAATACAAAAAAATAACATCAATTTTACAGTAAGTATAAATGTTTATATTAAATTTATGTGTACGAATACCTAGAAATTCGTTTTTCTATAGTAATAAAGAACCGTGGAAAATTTCCTGTACCAGTCGCGTTCTTAAATCGAAAAATTGCGCATTATCAAGCAGTTATCAAGTTGTTTTTCCCCTACAATTATACAATCGTCCTTAATCCGTAGTAAGTGTACGTGGGCTGCTTACTGTGAATTAATGGTTCACTAAACAATCGTTAGAGTTCATTTCTGTTTAACTACGAGTGCTGATAAATATTCTCGTTTGTTTATTATAGTTATTTATAAAAAATAAAAATTGGTTGTTTTATTTGTTATTTATGCTTATTTTTCTTTGATTTCAATGCATTGAAATTATCGACAAGTTCGTACGTTTATGAAACTGTATACAAATAATGAATTGCGCAAGTGATCTATTGTAAATGTTGTAAACAATATTTATATGCCATCTTTTTTTAAGATACCAGTAAAATTAAATAAATGTATACATGTAACTATGTGTATTTTTTAAGTTTTCATTAGAATAAAGGGTTGCATTTTTGGCACTAATTAAGAAATATTTTTGATACTGAAGTGAATGCTGTAAAAATTTGTTTCAAAACGATTAGTAGCGATCATTTTATATGAATTTTGTTGTTTTCTTTCTGTTTTCTTATAGCAATAGACAAGAAAACGTTCATACATAATAATAACAATATACATGACAATTATTTTCTTAATTGTATATGAATACCAATTTCGTTTGAGTGAAAATAATAATTTTGCTTTAAAGGAAACATAAAAATTTCTTATTCTTAGCAGATTTATAATACTATTTTAGTACGTTTATTTTTAAAAACAACTTAAAAAATGCGAACTAATAAATTACTTGCAGAAATGAAGCTTTTAACTTTGGAAAAACAAACGTACATTATTTTATATATTTTATAAGATATTACTTAATGAATATTATTGCATAAAAGAATTAGATTTTTAAAATCATTATACTATATAAATAACGTAATTGGTATTGTAATTTTATTTAAAAAAAATAAAAAGTTTTGAATTAGTGTAATATTGAAAGTGATTATAAAATAAAATTTTAAGTAAAATAGCTCAAATTAGATTTAGAAAATTAAACCAAAATAAAATAAAGAGTCTAAACAAAGAGTTGTGATTGACAAAATAGACGAAATTAGGCACAGAAATCTAAAATAATGGAAAGCTTTAAATAAAATCTTACAGTTTTTAACTGACAAGAAAATAGTCCAAACTTTGAATAGTTAGAAATTAAATCGATTAAAAAGCAGAAGAAAAATGTCCAGATAATTGATTATTCAAATTAAGCAAATTTCAAAAATACATACTTCATGAGTTTAAATTACACAGAGCTAAATTCTTGCTTAGTAGGTAGCGATTATAAATCTAGGTAAATTTCACGTCTCGGATACTGTTGAATTTTTCCGATTGAATGAAGAAAACCGTGATAACACTAAACTGGTTATTATTCAGCACGTGACGAATCTGAGAGTCATGTGCTGATATACGCGCACAGTTAAAAACACTATTTCTCTCAAGATATTGTTGGACTTCCGTGTGAGTCACGAGCTCTCTTTTGTTTGATTACTAGATCATTATACTCGTTAATTCTTTGTTTTTTCCTTTAATCTGGAACAAATATACCCCTCACACAGCTGATATACAGTACTATTCAAAAGTTTCGAAGCATTTAGATCTTTCTACTAAATCCATTGTCATCACATTAAAAATAACTTTTTATGAAGAAAGTTTAATGTAAATTTTATGTAGTTTGAAAAACAGTGGAATGGTGAAATAATATAATGGTAAAATATAAAATAATCGAATAAATCAGTAAAATGATAGAATGGTAGAATTGTAAAATAGTATAGTAAGTAAAACATGAAATATAATAACATAATAACATTTGTATTTTAAAATTATTGGAATAATATCCAACATGGTTTGTAACAAATATAGTATAGTTAAAAATAAAAAATTGAATGTGAAATAACTTATGATGCACAGCATTTATTATTACAAAACGTGTTAATGTTTCTTCAGTTTTTCCTATATTTTAATTTGATTAACAAAAACGATTTGTTTCGTTATTAAGAAACTTGTTATTAAACAAAAAATCGCTATCTTTTAGTGACGAGTATATTCAACATAAACATCGGGAGGGTTAATAACTTTCTGAGAACAATGAACAGTGTTTCTCAAACATATTAAGTATCAGGTTTCTTTCATTAAACATAATTCTTATTACTACATTAATAAGCGCACTTATTCTTCTTAATTTATTAATGCAGTGATTTTTAGAGGATTTTAATATCTCACGATATGTTAATCGTTGTAAATAAACTTGAGTAGTTGTTTATATGGATTACGTATATTTATTTAACTTCACTAATCGATCGGACGAGAACCAATGCTTTCCGCTAATTGTAATCAAATTAACTCGTCCCGCTATTTCTGATATATTCTTAGTATTCTGTGTCATTCTGATAAACAAATGCCATTATTCAAAAGTAAGAGCGATCACTATAATGCCATCCTTGTGTACGATAGTGTTATCTGATTAATTTTTAAAACCGAAGAAGCTGCAATCATAAAAATTCATTTATTCAACTCAACAAAACTGATAAAATTTTATTTTAATTTTTTGAGTGACATTGACATATACGTTAACACTTTTGAAAACTCAACCATAAATATGTACATTTTTGCACGAAATTTGTTAATATTATCAATTTGTTTTTTATTGTTTTTACTTATTTAATAATTGTGCGCGTAAAATGCAATCCTATAAAGAATTATGCCATTCTTTGCAACTTGAAAAAACCTTTGAAGAGATTAATTGCAGAGATAATATGTTATATTATACATGTCAATTTCTCATATTAAAAATTTGAAAATTTGAAATTCCTGTACTCTTATATTTTAAAATCTCTAAACAATTTTTGAATTTTTAAACCTTAAAATTTAACAATTTTCAAATGTCCAAATTTGAAAAACAAAAAGTTTGTAACTTTTTAAGGTTTAAAATTATCTAATTTCTAAATTTCTTAATTAAAAATCCGGAAATTTGCAATGTTTTTAAACGTCTAATTTTTTAAATTTTCAACTTCTGCACTTATAATTTCCCGGATTTCCAAATTTCTAAAGTTTCAATTTTACAGGTTTGTAAATTTTCTAATTGGCATTTTCAAATCACAAAATTTTTAAATTTGATAGTTTGACATTCTTGCGTTTCTAAATTGTTAATTACTAAATTCCAAATTCTCTAACTTTCATATTTAAGATTACAATTTTCCAAACACACAAATTTTCATTTATACCGATTTAAAAATTTTTTAATTGTAAAATTTCCATGCGATATTTCTTACTTTCAAAATTTGTAAATAATTTAATTCTCAAATTTAAAAATTGTTAAGTTTCAACATTTTTTTTATAAGAATTTCGATTTTCAGTACCAGTATTCAACTGCGTAATACGCGTAAACGATCTCATGCTCATTAATAATAGTGTTTGATCGAATAAGTCACATTAGTATGCTGCATGCGATGAAATATAAATCTATATCAAACACTTCATTCACTGTTTTCAAATAAGCATGTACTGAATGTGCACGTATACCAAAACAGCATTCTAACGCATTAATCATTTCAAAAATATGTACTTATGTTACAATAGCTGAAATTTTTTGTACATTTTAGAGTTATTAATTCTGTTTTATAATATAGTGCCTGTAGTGCCATTACACAAGAATATTTTGATTATATTTTGACCATTTTTGTATGTAAAATACAAAATAGTTACTGATATAGATATGGATACTGGTTCACGCATGCGTACAAAGTCTTGTCTGGCATTGCCGCCATATTGGTTTTTTTGGATTCAGTAGCGAAATGCTCATCGGAAACTGGAGTGTTCAAATCTGTATATGACCGTGTTCCAGGAGCAGTTCAATGTCAAGAATAGAAATGTACATATTTACTCCATATGGTACTAGAGCGTTCTTGTATCGACAAAAAGAAAAATACAGTTTTTAAATATTATCAAACGAATGATTAGCCAAGATTACGAAAAGCTAATTATTTCAATAGCTTTGATTGTGCAGAGCTATGAGATATCGACGTTGGGAAAAAACATTCCATTAAACGAACTGCGAGGCCATTGTTTTTCATTGGAGGATTCGAAAATGATTCCCTTTATTGACAGCTTATGAATGCACCGGCACAGAACACACCGCGAACAGACTTCATTTTAAATGGCGGCTGACGCCAAACCGGTAAATTGCCCAGCTTGTTTCACAATGCATCGTGCATTCCAAAGGCGAAAGAGATGCTTTGAAAAACAGTGTCCTTAATGTTTTCATAATTGCTGACCGAGAAACAAGCGCAGGGCCGGAAGAGCAAATCTTCGTGTAGGGAATTTTGGAATTTGAAAATATGGGTATTTGGAACTTGAGAATTTGGGAATTGAAAGTATAGTTTTTGGAAACTTGCGTACTTAGAAATTTTGTAATAAGGAAGTATTTAGAGATTTAGAAATTTTTATATTTTCATATTTGTGAGGTTGAATATTTAAAAATTTGGACTTTTGCAAAGTTGTAAATTGGGAATTTGGAGATTTGCAAATTTGGAAATCTTGGAATTATGAAATTTTAGAATATTTTAATTGTGGAATTTAAAAATTTGGAAATATTGGAATTTAAAAACTTATGAATTCAGAGTGTTGCACATTTTGATATTGTTGAATATGAATATTTGAAAATTTGAAAATTTTGGATTTCGGACATTTGAAAATTTGATAATTTAAGGATTTCAAAATTTTAGGATTTGGGAACAAAAAATTTGGTGACTTGATCATTTGAAAATTAAAAAATTTAGTTATAAAAATTAAAAATTTGAAGATTTGATCATTTGGAAATTTTAGGATCTGAGAATTTAAAAATTTAAATGTATGTTCATAGTAAGGTTTCCAGATACTGAAGAAAATCGATTTAAACGGGACACCCTGTATGCATAACAACCTAGATTTAAATGCCGCTTGGGAATTGACCGTGGATATAATTCATTATGACTGCAAATTACACATTACAATTTTCAGAAGTTGCAATGAAATTAATTTTCAGTATACTGGGTGACTCTCATAACATAACGACTTCAAATATATGACCTGTTGACTTTAGAAAAACATTTTTCAAACATAAGTTTAAAAATATGATTTCTAAAACTACTGTAATCAATTTATTATAATCGTTTTGTTTCTACTTTGTTTTTTTTTTTTTATCAAGGGACGAAGGTGACCTTCAACGACCCTTTACTTTTTTAATACTAAACCGACCAAAACGGTCAAAATGATCACTTAAGAAGTTTCTTACTTTAAGTTACAAATAGTAGTACTTTTATACAAGTAGTATTTTCATTTTTAACAAATTTTACATAATATTTTCACGATATATTATTATATTTATTTTTGATAGTTTCAAAAAATTAATGTGAGTATTTTCAAATAGATAAATGAACAAATTTCTAATAATATAGATACTAGATCTGTATAAAGATTTATGTGTCACCCATATACAATGGGTGACATGACAGTCAAAATATTAAGGTGGTTCTCTTGAAATCTGTATTGCTTTTATGAAGATAAAGAGTTCATGTGTATATTAATTTATACTCTATCACTTGTTTATTTGTTTTCCAATTCATTTTTAATTTCAAAGTGTGCGTTGTATGCCGGTATATGATTGACATACTCTCCTTTCACCCGGTGTTGCCTTTACTTCTTCCAATGGAAGATTACACTTCAACTAGACTATAGCTCAGTCATTCCTGTAGAAGGTTCAAGGCGAGTTTAAATGATGACTAGTAACGAGCATATGGTAATCTTTTTGGAAATGTCAGAGAATCTTTACGAAGGTTAACAAATTTCCATTTTCCTGAATATGTATTTGTTAATATTTCTTAACTATTAATATTTTTAATAATCTCGATTGATCTTCTTTAATTTTATTAAATAGTCGAAAATATCTTTCTTTTATAAGGTTGAACGATTAGAGGTTCATTACTTTTATAGTATTGTATTAAATAAAAGAAATTAGTCGAAAATAATTGGTCCTCAGCTGACCATAATAATAGTAATTTGTACATTACTGAACAAAATATACCTAGAAAATATTTGATATCATACTTAAAGTTTCGATTTAATCTTTTTAAAGTTTTGGAAGATTATTGATAAATGCTGTAGAATTAAAGAAATTATAAGATTTAGAAAATGAAGATTATTATTGATAATGAAATAATTTGTATAAATATGCATTATAGTATTATAATATGTATTATATTGTAATATACGCGAGAAAGTACATTCCGAAATATTACAAACAATTTTATTAATTTTTTATATTACAATAAATATTTTTTAGCATAATCAATATATGATAAATATTCCTAGGTAAGAATCTAGTAATTGAGTACATATAACATTAAATATTGCATAGAACTGTTTAGACATATTAGATTGAACATGATACGAGTTAATCAAGTGAGACATTTCTAGAATAGATCATTTCTTTATTAATTTCCTCATTTTTATTTGTTTGTCTGATATTAGCGGAATCAAATGAACACATTATTAATGGATTATTTAACATAATTATTTTACTAACCTAAGACATCTGGTGACGGTGATCCATTTCGGTTTTTGACCGACAACGACATTTTGCAGGATTCTGGTCCCGCATAACTTCATTAAAATATTCGAACTCATTTTAAATAATATATTGATCAACCGTTTGATGTTCTGTTTGTCAACTTTTTTTCGCAAGAAACGATTTGCGATTAACTTATTCGCACGGAAGACTTTTCAAACAAATAATACAATAAATTTGCAATGAAAAGATGTGAATATTAGAAAATAATTATTTCCTACAGTTTCACTTAAAAGTAACGTATTATGCTTGAAAACGGTATAAAAATGTCGAATAAAATGGGACAGGAATCACCAAGAAGGATCAACGTACTATTCACCGGTTTACTAACACAAACTGTTGCTGGCATCATTTATATAGCTATCCCTTCCATCGAATTCTGACAGAAATACCGGTTCCATCGTAATTTCGAACGAATTTTAAATTAGTGATTCTCCAGCAACCTACTCCTTTCTTCTCAACTCTCATCTTTTATTTTTTTCATTTATTTGTAGCCCTGCAATATATTTTATCGGATTATATAGTTTTAAATAAACTTCTCTTCCTTATAAATAATATTTAATTTATACTCAATAAAAATTTCGATCGAAAATATAGAAATCAGAGTCGTTTATAACATCTAAGTAACACACTACATCACTATTAAAAAAACGACTTAATATTTTTAATTTTTAGAGACTAGGAATGTAATCTTCATATTAAAAAATACTAATACACGTATTTTTATTAGCTATATTCACCTATGCATTTTATTTAGATCGCTTAAATTTCGCTTGAAAAAAAGAACAAAATAAAGTGAACAATTTTTCTGAAATCAACATATTTCTTAAAATAACGATTATTTTAAATTGCTCAAAGTTCCCCAAAATTCTTATAAGTCCAGTTTTGATTATTTAAATTTGAAATAATGCTAAAGTTGAAGTATTTATCGAGAAAAAGTAAATAAAAAATGTTTCTTGAATATAAGTAAATATTCTCACTGCGCATGAGCTGTACGTACCATACGCATGCGCATTACGTATCTTTGTTAAAGAAATCATTTTGTTCTTCTTTTTGGATAAATACTGCAGTTTAGCAATATTGGAAACGAATGCAATTAGAACAGTATTTATAACAATTTGTTGATACTCAGAACAATTTATATAATTTTATTTACTGTTTCGGTTAATTAAACGATAAAGGTGCATAGTAGTATGAATATAATTAAAATCTTGAATTTATTACAATGCTCGTCACGCGAATGAAAGTATCACAAGATAACCTTCGCCAGTCTGCACTATGTAGAAACAAATTACATAAGTTGAAATTTAGTCAATATTTAAGGATTTAGCTCACGATATAATAACATTTAGATGCATATTTCGATTGTGTATCCAAGGAAATATTTTTATCAGTGGAATTTTATCAACCGAAACAGTTAATCACATGTGCATACAACTGATTTGTCTGTAATTTTTAATTTTCATCAGTGATAAAATATCTCCTGTACCAATAATAGTAAACCTTGTTCCACTAATTATAAAAGCAACGCAAGTGTTAAGTTGCTGCAAATTTATAATATTTCGAATGAATATTTATTTCTGATTAAGTATATTAATTATGATCAGTTAATTTCGCAGTGCTTGAATATACACAATTGAATTTATTTCTCACATTGTTATTATTTACCAATCTATGTGTTGATTATTATAATGCCATCGTGTGGTTTCAGTATCACGTGTGTAAATATTCCAACATACATTCGCGTGAATACGAACGTAGCAAGGAAATGTACGAATATACAGGGTGTCCACGTTCAACTCAGCATTTTTGTTTGACATTGCGTTTTTCGAACATAAAAACCTATCTTTGAATACGTATACTATTACTTACGCTTTAATAAATACTTATAACAGTTACAGTAAAGTTTACAATAAATTTTCCTATAATCGAATTTTCCAATTACTTGAAATGAAACGAGCTATTTAATCTTTATTGTATAAAATATCTTTATAATACTGAATTTACAAAAATTCAAATGTTAATATTCCTTAAACATTCACGAAATTTAGTAATTCGGACGAAATGTCTTTCCTTGAAATTATGACTTGTCATTTATTTTCAATATACTTATTGCAGTTTAAGCTTTCAAGCTTATTTTATGAAAGTAATAAAATAATTTTAAGAAAAAAAATACGCCGACTTCGAAATGCACTAAAAAGTATAAAATAATTTCTATTTCCTAATGAAGTAATTTCTATTTCATTCAATCATACAATTACGTAACAGATATGAATGAAACCTATTTACTCGTCAGGTAGTATATTAAATACATTTCAACCTAAGTCGGCGTATTTTTTTTCTTAAAATTATTTTATTTCATTTCAGATAATTACATAGATTTATTATAAACTTGGTGGTTATATTATTATAACAATTTTATTCTGCACATAATCTTGCGAAGATTTTTGTTTATACTCTAGTTAGATTATATACAGATAGCTCAATGCAAAACTTGCACTTTATTAATTTATAGTTAAAAAAGGTTTCTGTGGGCTTAAAACTTATGTAACAAAACTTTTTCATGTGCAGCTTCATTTTCAAGAAATTTGAGAATTTGATAATTCTGTAATTTAAAATTTTGTAAATGTGCAAATTTGAATGTTGGGAGATTTTATTATTTCACAACACGGAAACTTGGAAACTAGCAAATTTGAGAATTTTATAAACGAAAAATCTGAAAGTTTGAGAGTTTTCAAATATTTGGAAATTTAGTGTGGGAACATGAACTTTGAAATTCAAAGTCTGGAAAATTGGAGATGTGTATTTATGTAACTATTAAAAATTTTTAACTTGCAAACTTAAGAATTTAGAAATTTAGGAATTTGATAATTCGATAATTTTTAAATTTCGAATTTTGGGAATTTAATAATCTAAAAACTAGAAAATTTGGAAGTTAGGATAACTAAAAATTTCTGATTAAGAAATCTATATCTGGAAATTTGAAAATTTAAGAAAATTCTGTCTGTTAAAAGAAGCAATTTTTAAATTGTCATTATACAAATTTCATATAAATAGTTTTCTTTGTATTTTCAATATCTACGAAAGAACAAAATTGTTACATCTTAATATAGATTTTATGTACAATTTTTTACTAAAAAAATACCGTCGACTTAAAAACTACTTGTAGCATGTATGGATAGAATCAATGGACGAACGAAGAAAGATATTTTGCTCTGTGAACCGTTGAGAGATCGAATTCGCGTCTCCTTGCATGCGACACGTGAGGTTATGAATTATTAGTTTGTCAGATATGCTAAATTGTTCCACTAACCTATTTTTCTTGACAGATGTAGTTCTTACGTCTGTGACTTATCTTTTTCCAACTATATCTAATTCGTAAATACGGGTTAATTTTGTACAAACTAATTGCAACCATAGTGATTAACACGAAATTGATAACTAGTGAACTTTTGCTCACTCTACTAACAAAATTGATGTGCTCTGAAATCTAATCACACAAGGTTTATTTCTTTTATCAATTAATTATTAAATAGCTCTATATTTTGTAAAATATTATTGACATAACAAATTCGTGCTTATAAATATTTACAATTTGCAAAGTAATATTGCAATTTCAAAAACGTGATATTTCTATATTTGTAAATTTCAAATGGTTCAAATCTCTAAAATTTGAAATTTTTCAGTTTCTGAATTCGAAAATTTGACTTTCGGATATAATAGTTTTATATTTTCAATTTTTTAAATTTCTGAATTACTAGTTCTAAACATTTAATTTTTAATTTTCTAAATTTCTAAAATTATAAATGTAAAAATTTTTTAAATTCTAAATGAACAAGTATCTAAATTACCAAATTTCTACGTATACTTACAAATTTAGAAATTCGATAATTTGAAAATTTGAAGTTTTGAAACTATTCTTAACTGCACAAGCTTCCAAATTTGTAATTTTAGGGTATCATAAATTTAACAGTTTAAAATTTCTAAGTTTCTAAATATCACAAATTCCTAAATTTTGAAGTTCCTATTTGAACATTTTTTAATTTCTTATTTTTAACTTTTGAATTTACAATTTTACAAATTTTAAAGTTTTCAAATTTCTAAATTTCTAAAATTTCTAAATTTCTAAATTTCTAAAATTTCTAAATTTCTAAAATTTCTAAATTTCTAAAATTTCTAAATTTCTAAAATTTCTAAAATTTCTAAAATTTTTAAAATATCTACTTTTTTAAATCTTCAAATTTAAAAGCTGAAAATTCAGAAATTTTAGTTGTTTGATCGAGACATGTTCCATCCATGAAGTACAAAATCGATAAAAAAGAAATAAAAAATAAGGAACATAATTTTTTTCGTGAAAGCTCTTGAGGAAAGCTTTTCGGTGAAAACTGGGTTTAAAGAGTCGTGTGTTATATGTGCCCTTGACTATTTTTCGCTTAATGGATTCTCTATGGTAATTACATGTAAAATAGGGTGCACTTCACCGATTTCAATGATATTGACATACGTTATAACGGTCAATGTCCCGAGCAATTTCATTGATACATTAAAACAGTTCCACTTTTGTATAAAAGCGTTGGGAATTTTTGTTTGTAATTTTGTTTTGTATTAAAATTTGACATTAATAGTCGAATAATTATATTGTTTAATATGATGATTGAAATAATTGCAATGTCTAATATAAATTATATTATTCTCTTATAAACTGTATGCATTGAGTGTCTATGATGAGTTGTTTAGAAGGAAATAATTTTATCTTCTTTTATTTATGCATGTTTTAGAACTATTTTGGATTTTTCACGAATTAAATTTTTTAACATTTTATATATAATACTTTTTTACATAGAATGTTCCGAAGACTCGGTTTGAGTAAAAAACTGGGGGACATTTTTTGAAAAATAATACAGAAATAAAACGTGTATCGGTTATCGTATTGTTAGTAACATATATAACAAAATTCTTTTCTCCTTCAAAATCAAAATCATTACACTCTATTTTGTGGCAATCCTATGTAATATTGGATACCAATAATATAAAAAAAACAATGATTTAAGAAAAGAATCTATAGATCTGAAATAAAAGTTTTGTTTACATTAAACTCTGTTTTAATATAATTAATAAAATTAATTCAGCATTCATTCATGCTACATTTCTTCTGAAAAAGAGCCACATCTTTACCAATTGAGAAGATGCAATATATATCTGTAGAGTTCGCTGTGTATTAAAAGTTGTGTAACGGTGACAAATTCATAGCACATTACGCTATGCCAGAATTCTGTTGTGTATTTCATTATAACGATGTCATTTACAGTTGTCTTTCGATCATTTAACCTTGACTCTAAAATTTTCATTCGCAGAATAACGCGCATTAACGTTTTCGCAGCTTTTAAGTATTTTCCTTGGTGCTCTCGTGTAATAGTAGTACGATTGGTTTCAAAAGAAAACGTTCAAATGAATGGCGTCATGCTGTGTAGCACACCCTTCAAGCCAGATTGAAAGGAAGCCATGAAACCAATTAGAGGTATTAATTATCGCCCAAATAGAACGACGACACTCAGAGCTGCTTGAATCAAAATTATAAAAGTTATTGACGAAGGTTTCTTGCGTTTTCAGTTTGTCTGAATGCAGGTCATAAAATTAATTGAAGATACTAAAAAAGGATGGACGCTTTGAAACGATAAATGAACCATTTTGGCCCTAAACACTCATATGAAACACTTGCATTTTATTGGTTATATTTTCTAGTTATACAGAATGTGAAAATTAAAAAAAATTTTGTTTAAATAGTGTAGAAAATTGAACACACATTTTACACCTTTCCTGAGAAATAAATAATTCTTTTCTTTTCGAAGTGAAGTTATTAAATTCATAAATTGAATTAATTATTTAAAAATATTCTTCTTTAAGAAGAAGACAATTCACTGAAGGCTTTTATTAAACGTAAATCACAGGATTTAGTTACTTACGTAATTACTTAATCACATTCGTATACATATAGTAAAGTGCTAATTATTAGCTATTTTGAAAATTATGATACTTAAAAATATTTTAAAAACAAAACAATGCAAAGTATGAAAAATATTATATTATTTTTAAAAGTTTCATGAAATTTCTTTAATATTGTAGTGTATTATTTGTTTATATAGAAAATGACCTTCACATCTTCTAAACGATTTCATCAGTAATGTAATATTTTTTATTTAAAAAATATTTCAAGTGCTATAGTTTTTATAGCCTTTACTGATATTATAGTTATTAGTCGATTCTTTATATACGCCTGACGTGATTATTTGCACACTAATAAAAATGTATTCTAAAATTAAACCTATAACGAATCGTTAAATGAATTGTTCTTGTAACTTTGGCACGTGTCCGATAATGATGATCGGTACACGTGTCAGTTTAAATTATGATACTCAGACTATTTTAATAATGTGTAGTTTTGGTGGCTGTAAAGCATATAAACTACAAAATCGAATAATACTTATCAGTGATTAATCAAAGGAGTGTATAGGTTAATGAACTCAATTTTGGTGCACTCTGAAAAAATTGAAATAATTTTCTTTCCTCGAAAACAGAAATTTATTTCCATTTTAAAAAATAATGCAACGATAAAAACAAATATTTTTTATAACAAAAAATTGTTTGGAAAAGAATGGTAAGGTATAACCAAATTATTTACCAAATACTTTTGATAAGATATAACCAAAAAGTATAATCACTGAAGATAAGAAATATTTTCGTTAATTTTTAAATTTGTTATTCGCTTATGTTTGATGATATGTAACAATTTTGCAGTTGATCTCTATACATAATATATTTGCAACAGAATGCAACAACAAATTGAATAAAAAGAAGAAAAGAACGAGAACACTATATGTTTTAAGTACTTATTAATACAGAAAAACAAATAACTATTCAAATGCAGGAAATGATTTTGTCCCAACATTTAGTCATTTGTATTAAAAGAAAAAATAAACAAAAAATTATTTGGAAGAAATAAGTAAAATCTTTCTTTAATAAACAAATTTTTATAAATAATTAACAAAAAATAAATACTGACCATTATTTTTAGAATCATGTACTAGAAAAGTAGAAAATTATGTTAAAAAAACTAAAAAGAAATGAAAACTTCAAATATTTTCTTTCTAATAACTAATAAAAAATACTGCCCATTGTTTAAATTTTTGGCATCATTAAAAAAAGGAATGAAGCAGAAGATTATTTAAAGAAAAAAGAAAGAGTGAGTTACAAATTTTCTTTTAAATAAGTCATAAGAAATGAACCCAGTTCATTGTCTAAAGTATAAACTCTGAGCGTCCCGTGTTGCGAAATGAATTCAACGCGAAAAGAAAAATCATGAATGCACTTTTACTGCGATTAGTACAAGGATCGAATATTACTGTGAACAAGATAATGAATAATTTATCATTGATAATTATTGTTTATTTTATCTTAACGATTTCAACGTGGCACGAAAGACCGTGAATTTTTGATGGCTGCAATATTCTGCCAACTATTTCGGGCACATACACACACCAAGGGCACCTTTATAAATCGTGATTCATTATTGAGAGCCACGCTTCCTCTTGCCATGACCTCGTAATTTTCATTTCCTCGTTTATATCACGGCAATTGGTATGTACCAACGTGAATATTAAACGGGCCCCCTTTCAGCAAATTGTTCAATTTTTGTTTAACCTTCAATATACTGTACTAATTACACTTTCAATTAAAGTATCCTGTGAATAGCTTTAAGTTGAATTTCACTATCAAGTTTCTTCATATGTCTAATTTCAGTAAAAGATCTGAGATGATTTGAGGATTTACAATTATTACAACCGAGCGATTGTAACGATCTGAAGTTTAAAATTTGATGAAAAATACTACATGAACATTTTCAGTCACTTGACAGATACTGGTGTAACTAATGATTTGTTTTAATTTATTGCTAATAGTGTTGTATTCAATTAAGTTATATCATAAAATATAAAAAGAAATCTCTTATCTATTTTATCGTGAAGTATTCACAATTTTTGGACTATACAGTTTTATTTAGACAATGTGTATATCACAGAAGAGTACGAGATTTATCCAAAGATTACGGTGTTTCAATCAGTTTCATCAGTAGAGAAATAAAATTAGGAATATGGAAAAGTTCAGAATTGCATTTTACCCTAAAAATTATTATTCAATGACTAAAATATTGCCTCGTATATTTCTTTCACATTCATAAACAAAAGCAAAATCATTAGATGATTTCATAGGTTTTCAGTGTTATGCATTTAGAAGTATGCATTTCTTTCTCGATTATTACACATTGTGTAATGTGTAACAAATATGTAAATTTATTTATAAATATGTATACGAAAATTTGTATTATCGTATTATCGTATAATCTTACATTTGTCATGTTATAAAAAAACAAATTACTGCACTATTTCAGCATTGGTATGCATAATACTATAGTTACGGTTTCCTTTTTACACAAGTACAAACAGTATCTACAACTTTACAATGCAGATGTGTTTAGAAAAACACACAGTTTCTGCTTAAGAACCATGTTTTCAATTACAGCTATTTTTAACTGACAAAAATATTATAACTCAACATTTTTTTTGCCTGAAAAGAATTATGTCTTGAATTACAAAAAATGTAAAATTAATTATGCTAATACGAACAAACAGCACTTATAAAAAATTGTAAATTGCTCTTTCGTGAACCCCGCAGAAACCAGTTACATTGTGTACATTAAGTGTTGATTTGATTCATCCGCGTGTAACCTTTTTACAGAAAATTTCGTTAATATATTATCTACAATTACTGTGAAGATGTAGTAGATGAACCTTGCCAAGTGCAATTGCCAAAGTAACAACTGAAGCTTCGTTGTACGTATAGATAACACAGTAGTAAAAATAGTACAGTGATCCGAATCGTAATATACGTTATTACATATACGTATAACTGCCTTAAAGTAAACTTGATTTCCGGGCGTAAAAGTAGTGTGGAAACTGTGTACTATCTTCAAGATGCTCGTCTGTTTTCATACTCTTGCGTGAGCCACTAATTCAGCGTGCATTTGTGTTAGAAGCAATGTTGCTACACTTTAAAGGGCACGAGGCACACACACACGTTATTAAATTAAACATTTAACACATTTGTTTTTTATAGAAATAACATTTTCTAAGGTGCATATCGAACGATTTTAACACTAAATTTGTAAAACCCATTAAAATGAGGTAGCATACATTTCTTATTTCTAAATATGAAAATTAGTAATAAGCTTTTCTCAAAATGTTAACCGTCATCGAGGAGAATCTCTGTATAAGCTGGTTTACGTATTACCATTTACGTATTTATTTTTGTAGCTTACTTTTAATATAAACAAAAGTGGTTATTAATTGCTTATAAATCTAGGAATAACATTCTGCATGTAGCACAGTTTATGTTCATTCGGAAATTCAAATATAAATATTAAAAAATTTCGTCAAGATGGTCAGGTTAATTGACGTAAGGTAATTTACGTATCAACCATATTTATTTATTGTTATAGTTTAGTTTCAATTTAAACATAAATGATCATTAAACGTTCATAAGTCTAGGGTTGATGCTCCTTTAATACGTTGTTAAAGACATAATTGTGAGTAACTGTTTTTTGTACATAATCTATC